>NC_069499.1:1212949510-1213002102 GCF_027579735.1 Bombina bombina | reverse complement strand
GTCAGAGACTGATATATACAAATCTTTTTTTATTTAAGTTAGAATATATTCATTCTCTCTTAAAGGAACTTTTGCTTACTTTGGGTATTGAGGAGTCTAAATCTCCTGATGATAAAGCTAGTAATTGTCTAAATTCTGTATTTAAGACTACTGGTATTACTCCTGAAGTATTTCCTATTCCTGACGCTATCTCTATTGTGATTGCTAAAGAGAGAAACTTTTAAACCCCCCCTTCTTGTAAGTTTAAGAAATTGTATCCTTTACCTGTAGGCAAGGATCCTTTAGATAGGAAGCTTGAATATACATACTGGCTATATTCTTAGACCTGTTATATCTATGGCTGATGTTGCTGCTGCTTCTACTTTTTGGTTGGACAGTTTAGCACAGCAGTTGTTTTCAGATTCTGAATTATCTAACATTATTGTTTTACTTCAACATGCAAATCATTTTATTTGTGACGCTATATTTGATGTTGGGAAGATCAATGTCAAATCCATGTCTTTAGCCATTCTAACTAGAAGAGCTTTATGGCTTATATCTTGGAATGCTGACGGTGTATTAAACAACATTTTTATCTCTCTTTTTTCAAGGTAAAAATCTTTTTGGTTCACAATTGAATTCTATTATCTCCACTGTTACTGGGGGGTAAGGGAGTTTCTCTGCCCCAAGACAAGAAATCTAAGGGTAAATTTAAAGCTCCCAATAGTTTTGGTTCCTTTCTTCAGAATAGAGAACAGAAAACCACTCCTTCCCGTAAGGCCTCTGGCTCTAATTGGGGACCATCTCCTAATTGGAATAAATCCTAGCCTTATAAGAAACCAAATCCTGCCCCTAAACCTATATGAAGATGCGGCCCTCAAGCCAGTTCTTCTGGTAGGGGCAGGCTAAAGCTATTTTAAAGACTCTGTCCAAAATCAGTTGATTCTGAATATAATTTCTCAGGGGTGTCGAATAGGATTCAAAATAAGACCTCCTTTTGAAAGATTCTTTCTTACCCATGTAACAAAAAAACCCAGTAAATGCTCAAGTCTTCCTTGAATGTGTTTCAGATCTAGAACTTTTCAGGGGTAATTATCCCGTTTTTTTTTAAGTAAGTCTTTTTTTTGTACCAAAGAGAGAAAATTCTTTCAGACCAATTTTGGATCTGAAAACTTTAAATCGTTTTGTAAGAGTCACGATTTTCTAGATGGTGACTATAAGGAAAGGACTATTCTGCCTTTTTCTTCAGCAAGGTCACTTCATGTCCACAATAGACTTACAGGACCGCTTACCTTCACAATTTGATTCATCCAGATCACTATCGTTTTCTGAGATTCTCTTTTCTAAACAAGCATTACCAATTTGTCGCTCTTCCGTTTGGCCTTGCAACAAACAGCGCCAAGAATAGTTTTAGGTGCCCTTCTATCTGTAATCAGAGAGCAGGTTATTGCGGTGTTTCCTTATTTGGACGATATAGTGGTACTTACTCAATCTTTTCATTTAGAGAATCTCACATAAAACAATTTCTGTTTCTTCAAAGACATGTTTGGAGGATCAATTTACCAAAGAGTTTCTTGATTTCTCGGACAAAGGTCTCCTTTTTTAGGTTTCCAGATAGATTCAGTGTCTATGACTCTATTTCTTACAGAACAGAGATGTTTGAGATTGGTTTCATCTTGTCTAAATCTTCAGTCTCATTCCCTTCAGTGGCTATGTGCATGGAAGTTTTAGGTCTCATAATTGCAGCATCGGACACAACCCTTTTTGCTTGTTTTCATACAGCTTTGCATGTTGCACCAGTGGTGAAAGGATTATACTCGGATATCCCAACACTCAACTCTCTCCGACTTGGTGGTTAAACCATCACCTTATTGTTAAAGGGGCCTCCTTTGTTTGTCCTACTTGGACTGTGATCCCAAGAGATACAAGTCTCACAGGTTGGGGAGCTGTCTCGGGGTCTCTGACAGCAAAAGGAGTTTGGAATCCTCGAGAGGTGAAGTTACCAATCAATATTAGAACTCTGTGCTATTTTCAGAGCTCTTCAGGCTTGGCCTCTATTAAAGAGAGAACCATATATTCAGTTTCAAACAGACAATGTCACAACAGTGGCATATGTCAATAATCAAGGGGGGACTCACAGTCCCCTAGCAATGAAAGAAGTGTCTCTAATACTTTCTTGGGCTGAATCCAACTCTTGTCTAATCACTGTGATTCGTAGACAATTTGGAAGCGGATTATCTCAGCCATCAGGTTCTACATCCGGGGAGTGGTCTCTCCATCCAGATGTGTGCTATCAGATTGTGCAGATGTGGGGTCTTCCAGACATAGATCTGATGGCCTCTTGTCTAAACAAGAAACTTTCCAGATACCTGTCCATGGATCCTCAGGCGCAATTGATGAATGCTCTAGCAGTTCCATGGTTTTACCAACCTGCTTACATTTTTTTTTTCACCTCTGGGAGTGATCTCAAAGATCATAATGGACCAATCTTATGTGTGTCTGATAGCACCAGCATGGCCTCACAGGTTCTGGTATGCAGACCATGTCCAGTTGCCAACCTTGGTCACTTCCTCTAAGACTAGACCTTCTGTCTCAATGCCAGTTATTCCATCAGGATCTCAAATCTCTAAATTTAAAGGCATGGAAATTGAACGCTTAGTCCTTAGAATCTGTGATAAACACTATGATAAAGGCTCGTAAGCCTGTTTCAAGGAACATATATCACAAGTTTTGGAAAACCTATATTTCATGGTGTTCCACTCAAGATTATTCTTGGCATTCTTTTAGAATTCCTAGGATTCTACAGTTTCTTCAGGATGGTTTGAATAAAGGTTTGTCTGCCAATACTTTGAAAGGACAAAAATCATAAAAGGAAAACCAAATAAAGTTCTGAATAAAGGATATGTCTGTGTCCTCTGGATGAGTTTTTCAGCTTGTTAGCATTCCTCAGTGAGATCCCATAAAAAAGGAAACAGAAAATTGCAACATTGTGTGAATCTGTAATGGCACTTTGAGGAAGTAGTTGTTTTGTAACAAATGACTACTCACATTTGTTGGAGCTTTCCACTAAGCTCAAGGATATGCGCACTCCCACTTTATACTGATGGGAAAACAGTACACTAGGCAAAACTTGGATACAAATTTATTTTAAAATATATAAAAGCGTCACATAAGCCTTGATAACACCACAATGTAAGGGTACAAAAGCAGATATGCTGTAATAAATGCTTCAAATCGCCAAACTTGCAAAGAGGTAAATGGATCAGCAGGAGTGTGACCGCCGAAACCAAAACCTCTTTAGTAGCAAGACAGTAGCGCTAAGCCCCCAGGTGTCCTGGCTAGTGTAGAGACGTGATAAAACTCAATATAGAACAGTTCAGTTCCGACGTACGTTTCGCAGGTATGCTTTGTCAAGCATACCTGCGAAACGTACGTCGGAACTGAACTGTTCTATATTGAGTTTTATCACGTCTCTACACTAGCCAGGACACCTGGGGGCTTAGCGCTACTGTCTTGCTACTAAAGAGGTTTTGGTTTCGGCGGTCACACTCCTGCTGATCCATTTACCTCTTTGCAAGTTTGGCGATTTGAAGCATTTATTACAGCATATCTGCTTTTGTACCCTTACATTGTGGTGTTATCAAGGCTTATGTGACGCTTTTATATATTTTAAAATAAATTTGTATCCAAGTTTTGCCTAGTGTACTGTTTTCCCATCAGTATAAAGTGGGAGTGCGCATATCCTTGAGCTTAGTGGAAAGCTCCAACAAATGTGAGTAGTCATTTGTTACAAAACAACTACTTCCTCAAAGTGCCATTACAGATTCACACTATGTTGCAATTTTCTGTTTCCTTTTTTATGGGATCTCACTGAGGAATGCTAACAAGCTGAAAAACTCATCCAGAGGACACAGACATATCCTTTATTCAGAACTTTATTTGGTTTTCCTTTTATGATTTTTGTTATCACATTTATTTCACATTTTTTTTTCTTTGTGATATTTGGTATATTTATTGTAACTTTGAAAGGACAAATTTTTGCTCTTTCTGTTTTATTTCACAGAAAGTTTGCTAATCTTCCCGATGTTCACTGTTCACTGTTTCGTACAGGCTTTGACTCATATCAATCATGTTATTAAATCTATCTCTCCTCCTTGGAGTCTAAATTTGGTATTAAAGACTTTGCAGGCTCCTCCTTTTTAGCCTATGCATTCTTTAGACATTAAAGGGACAGTCAAGTCCAAATATTTTTTTTTAATGATTTAAATAGAGCATGCAATTTTAAACAACTTCCCAATTTACTTTTAGCACCAATTTTGCTTTGTTCTCTTGGTATTCTTAGTTGAAAGCTAAACCTAGGAGGTTCATATGCTAATTTCTTAGTCCTTGAAGGCTGCCTCTAATCTGAATACATTTTGACCACTAGAGGTCATTAGTTCACGTTTCATATAGATAACATTGAGCTCATGCATGTAAAGTGACCTAGGAGTGAGCACTGATTGGCTAAACTGCATGTCTGTCAAAAGAACTGAAATAAGGGGGCAGTCAGCAGAAGCTTAGATACAAGATAATTACAGAGGTAAAACGTGTTGGTTATGCAAAACTGGGGAATGGGTAATAAAGGGATTATCTTTCTTTTTAAACAACAAAAATTCTGGTGTTTGACTGACCCTTTAAACTGCTTTCTTGGAAAGTGTTATTTCTCTTGTCTATCTCTTCTGCTAGAAGAGTTTCTGAATTGTTTGCTCTCTTGCGAGTCTCATCTGATTTTTCCATCAAGATACAGCTGTTTTGCAGACTTCGTTTAATTAATCTAAGAATACTCTTGAAAGGTCTTTAAATTCTTTGGATGAGGTAAGAGCTTTGAAATATTATGTTGAGGCTACTAAATATTTCAGAAAGACTTCTAGTCTATTTGTTATTTTTTTCTGGTTCCAGAAAAGGTCAGAAAGCCTCTGCCATTTCTTTGACATATTTTGGAGGCGGGGCAGTCTCTGCCGCAAATAATTAAAGCTCATTCAACAAGATCAATTGCCACATCTTGGGCTTTCAAGAACGAAGCTTCAGTTCTTTCTGCAAAGCAGCCACTTGGTCTTCTTTGCATACATTTACTAAATTTTACCGTTTTGATGTTTTTGCTTCTTCATAAGCAGCTTTTGGTAGAAAGGTTCTTCAGGCAACTGTCTCTGTTTGTTTGATTCTAGTGCCTATGATTTAAGTTTTTTTGAACTTTTAAGAAAACTTACTTATTTTTTTGGTTTTAATTTGTCAGCAGAAATGGCTTTTGTTGTTTTATCCCTCCCTCTATGGTGACTCGTGGACTTCCACATCCTGGGTATTATATCCCATATGTCTCTAGCTCATGGACTCTTGCCACCTATATGAAAGAAAACATAATTTTTGTAAGAACTTGCCTGATAAATTTAATTTCTTTCATGGTGGCAAGAGTCCATGAGACCCACCCAATTTTTTGGGGTTATGATTTTTGCTTTTACTCCTTTTACACCTCACTTACTTGGCTATATGCTAATCTGAGGTATGAGTGAGGTGGGAGGTGTATATATAGCCATTTGAGGTTTGGAAAACTTTGCCACCTCCAGGTAGGAATGTATATCCCTTACGTCACTAGCTCATGGACTCTTGCCACCAGATTCTCTCATGCAATCGGTTGCATGACAGAAGAGGCGGGCATTACACTCTCATCGGAGTGTGTAATAATGCATATGGGCCAACAGACAAACAGATCCACTGGCTGTATGCAGAGAAGGTGTTCGGACAATGTCTCAAGTTGAGAAGTTGTCCACACACCAGTTAGTACATGGGACCCGTAGAGTTGCAGGGTTGCTTAGACTAGCGTGTCATGTTTCCACTATGATGTTCCTATAAAGTTTAGAGAACAGAAGTTAATAGAGATGGAACATCTACATGAGCTGTAATTCATATATTATTTGACTGTATTCTAGGCTATTTATATTGAGCTATTTTATGGAGTTTAAATATGAGCATTCCTCCTCTCTTAGGTTTCATTTCGATCTTCCCCCTTAAAACCCTCATTTTCATAGGAGTGATGTAAACACTGTACCGTGCTATTAAATGAAAAAAATAACAATAACATTAGAATTTGCTAGTTATCAAGTTAATTGTCTGGAGTGTGTGCCACCTGTTGAGACTGACAGGGCTGCATTAAAGTGAAAGCTGTTTTTAGCTGCTACAGCAGCCCACGGCTAAAAAAATTTTTGGCTAAGAGGTGACATTTTCACCTCTTAGTCAATAGCCGTGCCGTAAATCCGGCTTGGCGCCCATGGGAGCCAGATTTACCGCACGGCTATTGGCTAAGAGGTGAAAACGTCACCTCTTAGCCAAAATTTCTTTTAGCCGTGCTCTGCTGTAGGAGCTAAGAGTGGCGATCGATTGAATCAAATAAAGGAGCTTTCTACATGAAGTATCTTATACTTCATGAATGAAAGTGCCCTTTATTTGTTTCAATAGTAAATCCTAGCGTTTTGTTTAACGCTAGGATTTACTTTCACTTTAATCACTTAGCCCTTAGATTACAAGGGAACCCTTTTTGCTTTGGATACACAGTTGTACCTGGCAAGGAGCATCTTGGAGCATTGCCCAGACCTGCAATGACTTTACTAATACTGACTGCTCTCTGGATATCACTCTCTATATGAGAGTTCCTCTATTAGTGCCAGATGTGCGTCACATAAACCGCAAACAAAATGCATCAGTTCCCAGTTAATGGCAGTAATGTGTGTGTCATTAATTGCCTATAGTGGCTCTATGGGAGTTGTTCACAAAACATAAGGTGATAGCTAAAGACAAATATTTTATTGTTAGTTTTGTTCATGTAATGTACAGTATCTTATTTTTGAGAGTTTTTAGTAGTCTTAATGATATTTATATTGTTATGATGATAAAATGGGGAGACGTAATAAGTACTCAATCTCTTAAATGTAAAACTGCAAATTTATATTGAATATTACAAACATTACTGAAGGTGCCATGATCGGTGTCTTTTTTTAATATATGTGTATATGTGTGTATATATGTGTGTATATATGTGTGTGTGTAACAGATGTAAATGCACTCTCAGGACTTTCACAAACTTCTTTATTGGAACATTTTCGGGGTTCACAACCCCTTCATCAGCATAAACACATAGACAAAACTCAAACAATTTATAGTGTTTCAAATGTCACTCACCAAACAAGTGTTACTCCAAAGTGCGCCAAATCACGAGCGTGGAACGCATCTTGCGTTCCACAGTGCTAACGCCTACCGGAAGTGATGCTATCTCACTTCCGGTTTCGCGGCTTTGTTATTATTAAGCATACAAGCTATGCCAAGTGTTTCGTTAACAAATAGTGACTCATACACAATTGTGTGTAAAGTGTTATAGAAAAACAATTGCTGACACAAACTTAAGTATAGTGAATGGAATTGGTTAGATCGCCGTAATAATATCCCAAGCCGGCCGATCGTGTGCCATTGTGTATATGGGTCTCCATGGCAACTGTAGTCATGGTTGTATTAAACAATAATAAATCGTGTCTCAACACTGTTATTAATTGAATAGTGTAGCACACAAGTATATGTGAAAATATGTGATAATCATTCTTAATCACATCTAAGCATCATGAAATAATGCAATTGTTTGTATACATACATAAATAGATAGGTACAAACTTAGATTTATATACAAAAAGTGGGGATTCTTGCTGAGCTTGTTACCCATTAATAATGTTAAATGACTTTATGTGTTCGATGGATACTTATCCTGGCTGTACGCCTACAGTATCTATTCCCAATGGTAAATTGTGTATTTCAATGGAATATGAAAATGGGTAATATAATAAAATCAATGTGGGGGCTAAATTATTGCCAATCACAGAAGTATTATATATATATATATATATATATATCTCTCCCAATGCGTCTGTCCTATATTTAAAGCCACACTCATATATAAAGCCAACATAAAAATGGATATAGAGATATTCACCTAATCTTACTGTGAAGGACAGTGGGATCTCAAGGGCACAGACTGACATAGATTATCAGGCTTATTTAGAGAGATGTACATATTAACATATGTTAATTAATGATATGTACTTTTACCCAAAATTGGAGAGATGCCTCAATGTATTTCTAGTAAAGATGCCATATTATATCTATGGAACAAATCGTAGTAATGTATTAATAGTAGAGATAAATATTGTATGCATCTGGTATGGATTCATCATGATCACATATACACACAAGAATAGGCTGGACCAACTTGTGAGGGTCCAAGTATGTTCAAATGAAGCCACACAGTGACTCAAGATTGTCCATCTTGTTACTCCCTCACATTAAGGGGTATATCAATGAATTCCCAATCTAAGGTCTAAGGTGCATAAGTAGGTAACTATACCTCAGGGGCCAGGCTTCCACAAACAGAGATGGGAGCTATCACTTCCACTAAGTTGTGTCGTGTATTCACTCACACTCACACACTATGTGTGTATATGAAATGACTCTCATGCAGTGAGGTTAAGTTGCAGACACAGATGGGCAAATGGAGGATTCCTTTGAAGCAGGTAAGTAAAATATTTACACGCATCCTCTATTTTACCCCATACGCCTTATCCCACGCTTTCCCCAGCACAGTGAATTTAAAAGCCGGTATAACTGTTACAAATACTGAAGGCTTTATGTTGCTGTTACATGTGCTGTTCTTCAGCGGCTAGTTGCCATCACTGGAATAAGTCTATTTGCTTGAAACATTGTGATTTATAGGTAAAAAGAATATTGTTCTCAGACTAGGTGCTAATTTATGTGCTGTGTTGTTGCTAGATATAATATGCCATCTTTTCATACTGTTAACCAACAACCACAGTACAGACTCT
The DNA here is from genome assembly GCF_027579735.1 of Bombina bombina. Lineage (NCBI taxonomy): Eukaryota > Metazoa > Chordata > Amphibia > Anura > Bombinatoridae > Bombina > Bombina bombina. The sequence goes on along the minus strand of NC_069499.1, from coordinate 1,212,993,229 downwards.
ATATTATGTCAACAAGTACAATTGAATAAGAAATAACTATCCATATTTCTCTCTCCTTTTCTCTCTTTTTACCTCTATCTTTCTCGATCTCTATAATGAAAGAGAAAAAAACATGCATGTTTATCTTAACATACATTTTAATGTTTCAATACAAACTAAAAGAGCATCTTCCAATTTAAAGATTGGAAATTGCAACATGCACTTTTATGATCAAATTAGAAGACAACACTGACATTTCATCTCCCAAAAATGTGTGACAATCCCATGAAAAGCAGTTATTTCACTGGCGTATAGCTTATACATTCCTTGTGTGCAATGTAAATAAAGATAGCAGTTGTATCTGGCTGGGGTATTTTTCTAGTCTAGTGGACAGCTGCCAGACATTAGTACTATACCCGTACATTTTGCATAAGACACGTTAGTTATGGATTTTGCTGCTTAATCGTGGGAGGTTGAAAAAAGAAAAAAATATTCAGAAAAGGGATACCTTTTTTTTTTTTTTTTTTTTTTTTTTTAATTCCCATAGGCCTTAGAGCAGACATGACGATATATACTGTGTGTTTCTATGACCTATATCTTTACATACCACAGACAGAACTCTGCTAAGAAGATATGATAGGCAAAAAGGTTGGCTAAGCACAACCAAGGATAATACTGGATTCCATTCTGGAAAATAGCATGTATATATTTATAATTGTGTGTGTGTGTGTGTATACATAGAAGTGGTATCATTTTGTAGTGTGCTTATTCGTATGTTAAAACTTTCTAGAATGATGCTATAAAAAACATGTTTATATACAGATAGTTTGCCAAAAAAAAATATTGGTACTGGGGATAACATTCTTTGTAAACGCATTTTTATTTTTTATTCATCACATGATAATATGGGGTTTTTATAGCGGTTATGGGGTTGTTCAGGGGACTTTAATGCACCTCCCTCTAATTATGGGTGCCACCGTTTAGAAACCTAGGTGTCACTGGTATCGGAAGGATGGTTGCTGCACATATATGCAAACCCATGTCAGCACTGGAATGCAGTGATAGCTAGATTTCAACATGGCAGCACCCATGACTATAAGAAGGCAGAGAATATACTTTTAAAATGTATTCAGTGTTTAATGTTTCTTTATTTTTATTTTTTTTAGGGATTTAGCAAAAAGGAAAAGTTCATTTATAATGCTAAAATTACATGCTTTAATTTGTTGTAATTTATCGTTAGAGTATCGCAGAGCGCTACTGATCCAGAGCAGAAACTGCTACTGACCTAATCATTAGCACTATTTGCACAACACAGCATTCGAATCAGCAGCAGTTTCCACTTGGGACCAGTAATGCTCTTCGGGTCCCAGTGGTACTTTAACTATGCGTTTATGTGTTTAAGCCCCACAAAGGAGCTAGAGTTGCTGCATCACTAGTGATATAATTGCATGCACTAATGAATTAGAAGATTTCATGACTAATGGCTCCTTCACATTTTTATAATATAATATGCATACATTATGCAGCAGTGCATCCTGCTAGCAAATGAGTCCTCTGAGTTACTACCTACAGTATCCCACAAAAGGTGAGTACACCCCTCACATTCTCTTTCTGAATCAGGAAAGTTTTTAACTTTACTGTCCCTTTTACAAGGTAACATAAATGTTTATTTAAAAAATAATGCTTTTGACCTTTCACCAACAGCGAGATGAGATTGACATCATGTGCAAGTGCCACGTGGCATTTTCAGAATTTACTCAAGAACTATGCTCTGTACAAAAAAGTCTACAATGACTAGAAAAAAAGTACTCTGGGGAAGTACAGTATCCCACTAAATTTAGTACACCTGAAGAAATGTCACTTTGCTACAATGTAAAGTAGTGAGTGTACAGCCTGTATAACGGTGTAAATTTGCTGTCCCCTCAAAATAATTCGACCCACAGCCATTAATGTCTAAACCGTTCTCAACAAAAGTGAGTACACCCCTAAGTGGAAATGTTCAAATTGGGCCCAAAGTGTCAATATTTTGTGTGGCCACCATTATTTTCCAGCACTGCCTTAACCTTCTTGGGCATGGAGTTCACCAGAGCTTCACAGGTTGCCACTGGAGTCCTCTTCCACTCCTCCATGACAACATCATGGAGCTGGTGGATGTTAGACCTTGCGTTCCCCCACCTTCCGTTTGAGGATGCCCCACAGATGCTCAATAGAGTTTAGGTCTGGAGACATGCTTGGCCAGTCAATCACCTTTACCCTCTGCTTCTTTAGCAAGGCAGTGCTCGTCTTGGATGTGTATTTGGGGTCGTTATCATGTTGGAAAACTGCCCTCGGGCCCAGTCCCCGAAGGGAGAGGATCATGCTCTGCTTCAGTATGTCACAGTACATGTTGGCATTCATGGTCACCTCAATGAACTGTAGCTCCCCAGTGCCGGCAGCACTCATGCAGGCCCAGACCATGACACTCCCACCACCATGCTTGACTGTAGGCAAGATACACTTGTCTTTGTACTCCTCACCTGGTAGCCGCCACACACGCTTGACACCATCTGAACCAAATAATTTTATCTTGGTCTCATCAGATCACAGGACATGGTTCCAGTAATCCATGTCCTTTAGTATGCTTGTCTTCAGCAAAATTTTTGCAGGCTTTCTTGTGCATCATCTTTAGAAGAGGCTTCCTTCTGGGATAACAGCCATGCAGACTGATTTGATGCAGTGTGCGGCGTATGGTCTGAGCACTGACAGGCTGACCCCCCACCCCTTCAACCTCTGCAGCAATGCTGGCAGCACTCATACGTCTATTTCTCCAACATTGGTGTGTCCGGTCCAAAGCTGGCCATATAGTCCCTCCTAGGCTCCGCCCACCCCAGTCATTCTCTTTGCCGTTGCACAGGCAACATCTCCACGGAGATGGTTAAGAGTATGTGGTGTTTAGTTGTAGTTTTTTTTTTTTTATTCTACTATCAAGAGTTTGTTATTTTAAAATAGTGCTGGTATGTACTATTTACTCTGAAACAGAAAAAGATGAAGATTTCTGTTTGTGAGAGGAAGATGATTTTAGCAGACAGTAACTAAAATCGATTGCTGTTTTCACATAGGACTGTTGAGATGAAGTAACTTCAGTTGGGGGAAACAGCAGACTTTTCTGCTTAAGGTATGACTAGCCATATTTCTAACAAGACTGTGTAATGCTGGAAGGCTGTCATTTCCCCTCATGGGGACCGGTAAGCCATTTTCTTAGTCTCAAACAGAATAAAGGGCTTAATATGGGCTATAAAACTGGTAGACACTTTTATGGGCTAAATCGATTGCTTTATTTGGACATTTTATACATGTTTATGCTGATAATTTACACTTATAAACTTGGGGAACGTTTTTTAACGTCAGGCACTATGTTAGACACCTTTTCCAGTCAGGAAGGGCCTTCCCAGTTGTAGGCTGAGCCTCATTTTCGCGCCATTACTGCGCAGTTGTTTTTGAGTGCAAGACATGCAGATGCGTGTGTGAAGACCTGAAAGTAGTTGGAAAAGTTCCTAGAAGGCGTCATTTGGTATCGTATTCCCCTCTGGGCTTGGTAAAGTCACAGCAAAGGCTGTAGCTGGGACTGTATAGGGGTTAAATCTGTAACCGGCCCCGGTTTCGTTATTTTAAGTGTTAAAGCTCTGAAAATTGGTGTGCAATACTTTTTAATGCTTTAAGACACTGTGGTGAAATTTTGAACAATTCCTTCATATATTTTCACATATTCAGTAATGAAGTCTGCTCTGTTTAAAATTTAAAGAGACAGTAACGGTTTTGTTTTAAAAAAAAGTTTAAGCCTGTTTAACATGTCTGTGCCTTCAGATAAGCTATGTTCTATATGTATGAAAGCCAATGTGTCTCCCCCTTCAAAATTGTGTGATAATTGTGCCATAGCGTCCAAACAAAGTAAGGACAGTACTGCCACAGATAATGAAATTGCCCAAGATGATTCCTCAGATGAAGGGAGTAGACATGGTTCTACATCATCTCCTTCTGTGTCTACGCCAGTTTTGCCCACGCAGGAGGCCCCTAGTACTTCTAGCGCGCCAATGCTTATTACCATGCAACAATTGACGGCTGTAATGGATAACTCCATAGCAAATATTTTATCCAAAATACCTGCATATCAGAGAAAGCGTGATTGCTCTGTTTTAATCACTGAAGAGCAGGAGGGCGCTGATAATTGTTCTGTCATACCCTCACACCAATCTGAAGGGGCCATGAGGGAGGTTTTGTCAGATGGGGAAATTTCAGATTCAGGAAAAATTTCTCAACAGGCTGAACCTGATGTTGTGACATTTAAATTTAAATTAGAACATCTCCGCGCACTGCTTAAGGAGGTGTTATCTACTCTGGATGATTGTGACAATTTGGTCATTCCAGAAAAATTATGCAAGATGGACAAGTTCCTAGAGGTTCCCGGTGCACCCCGACGCTTTTCCTATACCCAAGCGGGTGGCGGACATAGTGAATAAGGAGTGGGAGAAGCCCGGCATACCTTTTTTGTTCCACCTCCTATATTTAAGAAATTATTTCCTATGGTCGACCCCAGAAAGGACTTATGGCAGACAGTCCCTAAGGTCGAGGGGGCAGTTTCTACTCTAAACAAGCGCACTACTATTCCTATTGAAGATAGTTGTGCTTTCAAAGATCCTATGGATAAAAAATTGGAAGGTTTGCTTAAAAAGATTTTTGTACAGCAAGGTTACCTTCTACAACCCATTTCGTGCATTGTTCCTGTCACTACAGCAGCGTGGTTCTGGTTCGAGGAACTAGAAAAGTCGCTCAGTAGAGAGACTCCATATGAGGAGGTTATGGACAGAGTTCACGCACTTAAGTTGGCTAACTCTCTTTTATTTTAGATGCCGCTTTGCAATTAGCTAGATTAGCGGCGAAAAATTCAGGGTTTGCAATTGTGGTGCGCAGAGCGCTTTGGCTAAAGTCTTGGTCAGCGGATGTATCATCCAAGACAAAATTGCTTAACATCCCCTTCAAGGGTAAAACTCTCTTTGGACCAGAATTGAAAGAGATTATCTCAGACATCACTGGGGGAAAGGGCCACGCCCTCCCACAAGATAGGCCTTTCAAGGCCAAGAATAAGTCTAATTTTCGTTCCTTTCGTAATTTCAGGAACGGACCGGCCTCTAATTCTGCATCCTCTAAGCAAGAGGGTAATACCTCACAGTCCAAACCAGCCTGGAAACCGATGCAAGGCTGGAACAAGGGTAAGCAGACCAAGAAGCCTGCTACCGCTAACAAAACAGCATGAAGGAGTAGCCCCCGATCCGGGACCGGATCTAGTGGGGGGCAGACTCTCTCTCTTTGCTCAGGCTTGGGCAGGAGATGTTCAGGATCCCTGGACGCTAGAAATAGTTTCTCAGGGTTATCTTCTGGAATTCAAGGAACTACCCCCAAGGGGAAGGTTCCACATGTCTCACTTATCCTCAAACCAAATAAAGAGACAGGCGTTCTTACATTGTGTAGAAGACCTGCTAAAGATGGGAGTGATACACCCAGTTCCAATGACGGAACAAGGAATTGGATTTTACTCAATTCTGTTCGTAGTTCCCAAAAAAGAGGGAACCTTCAGACCAATTCTGGATTTAAAGATCCTAAACAAATTTCTCAGGGTACCATCGTTCAAAATGGAAACCATTCGAACGATTCTACCCACTATCCAGGAAGGTCAATTTATGACTGCCGTGGATCTAAAGGATGCGTTCCTACATATTCCTATCCACAAAGAACATCATCAGTTCCTAAGGTTCGCCTTTCTGGACAAACATTACCAGTTTGTGGCGCTCCCATTCGGATTAGCCACTGCTCCAAGGATTTTCACAAAGGTACTCGGGTCCCTTCTAGCGGTTCTAAGACCGAGGGGCATTGCAGTAGTACCATACTTGGACGACATTCTAATACAAGCGGCGTCCCTTTCAAAAGCAAAGGCTCATACAGACATCGTTCTGGCCTTTCTCAGATCTCACGGATGGAAGGTGAACATAGAAAAAAGTTCTCTGTCTCCGTCAACAAGAGTTCCCTTCCTGGGAACAATAATAGATTCCTTAGAAATGAGGATCTTTCTGACAGATGTCAGAAAGTCAAAACTTCTAAGCGCTTGTCAAGTTCTTCATTCTGTTCCATGTCCTTCCATAGCTCAGTGCATGGAAGTAGTAGGGTTGATGGTTGCAGCAATGGACATAGTTCCTTTTGTGCGAATTCATCTAAGACCATTACAACTGTGCATGCTGAAACAGTGGAATGGGGACTATACAGACTTGTCTCCAGTGATTCAAGTAGATCAGAAGACCAGAGATTCACTCCGTTGGTGGATATCCCTGGACCACCTATCCCAGGGAATGAGCTTCCGCAGACCAGAGTGGGTCATTGTCACGACCGACGCCAGTCTAGTGGGCTGGGGTGCGGTCTGGGAATCCCTGAAAGCTCAGGGACTATGGTCTCGGGAAGAGTCTCTTCTCCCGATAAACATTCTGGAACTAAGAGCGATATTCAATGCTCTCAGGGCTTGGCCTCAGCTTGCAAAGGCCAGATTCATAAGATTCCAATCAGACAACATGACGACTGTTGCGTATATCAATCATCAGGGGGGAACAAGGAGTTCCCTGGCGATGAAAAAAGTAACCAAAATAATACAATGGGCGGAGAATCACTCCTGCCATCTATCTGCGATCCACATCCCAGGTGTGGAAAACTGGGAAGCGGATTATCTGAGTCGTCAGACATTCCATCCGGGGGAGTGGGAACTCCACCCGGAGATTTTTGCCCAGTTGACTCAATTATGGGACATTCCAGACATGGATCTGATGGCGTCTCGTCAGAACTTCAAGGTTCCTTGCTACGGGTCCAGATCCAGGGATCCCAAGGCGACTCTAGTGGATGCACTAGTAGCGCCTTGGACCTTCAACCTAGCTTATGTGTTCCCACCGTTTCCTCTCATTCCCAGGCTGGTAGCCAGGATCAAACAGGAGAGGGTCTCAGTGATCTTGATAGCTCCTGCGTGGCCACGCAGGACTTGGTATGCAGACCTGGTGAATATGTCATCGGTTCCACCATGGAAGCTACCTTTGAGACAGGACCTTCTTGTTCAGGGTCCATTCAAACATCCAAATCTGGTCTCCCTCCAGCTGACGGCTTGGAGATTGAACGCTTGATTCTATCAAAGCGTGGGTTTTCAGATTCTGTGATTGATACTCTGGTTCAGGCCAGAAAACCGGTAACTAGAAAGATTTACCATAAAATATGGAAAAGATATATCTGCTGGTGTGAATTCAAGGGATTCCCTTGGAATAAGGTAAAAATTCCTAAGATTCTTTCCTTTCTGCAAGAAGGTTTGGATAAAGGATCATCTGCGAGTTCTCTAAAGGGACAGATTTCTGCTTTATCTGTCTTAATACACAAACGACTGGCAGCTATGCCAGATGTTCAAGCATTTGTTCAGGCTCTGGTTAGGATCAAGCCTGTTTACAGACCTTTGACTCCTCCCTGGAGTTTAAATCTAGTTCTTTCAGTTCTTCAAGGGGTTCCGTTTGAACCTCTACATTCCATAGATATTAAGTTGTTATCTTGGAAAGTTTTGTTTTTGGTTGCTATTTCTTCTGCTAGAAGAGTTTCAGAGTTATCTGCTCTGCAGTGTTCTCCGCCCTATCTTGTGTTCCATGCAGATAAGGTGGTTTTGCGTACTAAGCCTGGTTTTTCTTCCAATGGTTGTTTATAACAAAAATATTAACCAGGAGATAGTTGTACCTTCTTTGTGTCCGAATCCAGTTTCAAAGAAGGAACGTTTGTTACACAATTTGGACGTAGCCCGTGCTCTAAAATTCTATTTAGAAGCTACAAAAGATTTCAGACAAACATCTTCTCTGTTTGTCGTCTATTCTGGTAAAAGGAGAGCTCAAAAAGCGACTTCTGCCTCTCTTTCCTTTTGGCTTAAAAGCATCATCCGATTGGCTTACGAGACTGCCGGACGGCAGCCTCCTGAAAGAATCACAGCTCACTCCACTAGGGCTGTGGCTTCCACATGCGCCTTCAACAACGAGGCTTCTGTTGATCAGATATGTAAGGCAGCGACTTGGTCTTCACTGCACACTTTTGCCAAATTTTACAAATTTGATACTTTTGCTTCTTCGGAGGCTATTTTTGGGAGAAAGGTTTTGCAAGCCGTGGTGCCTTCCGTTTAGGTGACCTGATTTGCTCCCTCCCTTCATCCGTGTCCTAAAGCTTTGGTATTGGTTCCCACAAGTAAGGATGACGCCGTGGACCGGACACACCAATGTTGGAGAAAACAGAATTTATGCTTACCTGATAAATTACTTTTTCCAACGGTGTGTCCGGTCCACGGCCCGCCCTGGTTTTTTAATCAGGTCTGATGAATTATTTTCTCTAACTACAGTCACCACGGTACCATATGGTTTCTCCTATATTTTTCCTCCTGTCCATCGGTCGAATGACTGGGGTGGGCGGAGCCTAGGAGGGACTATATGGCCAGCTTTGCTGGGACTCTTTGCCATTTCCTGTTGGGGAAGAGATATCCCACAAGTAAGGATGACGCCGTGGACCGGACACACCGTTGGAGAAAGAATTTATGCTTACCTGATAAATTACTGTTTTCCCAAAGACAACCTCTGGATATGACGCTGAGCACGTGCACTCAACTTCTTTGGTTGACCATGGCAAGGCCTGTTCTGAGTGGACCTATCCTGTGAAACTGCTGTATGGTCTTGCACACTGTGCTGCAGCTCAGTTTCAGGGTCTTGGAAATCTTCTTATAGCCTAGGTCATCTTTTTGTAGAGCAGCAATTCTTTTTTTTAAAATCCTCAGAATTCTTTGCCATGAGGTGCCATGTTGAACTTCCAGTGGCCAGTGTGAGAGCGATAACACCAAATTTAACACACCTGCTCTCCATTTACACCTGAGACCTTGTAACACTGAGTCACATGACACCGGGGAGGAACAATGGCTAATAGGGCCCAATTTGGACATTTCCACTTAGGGGTGTACTCACTTTTGTTGCCAACGGTTTAGATATTAATGGCTATGTGTTGAGTTATTTCAAGGGGACAGCAAATTTACCCTGTTGTACAGGCTGTACACTTACTACTTTACATTGTAGCAAAGTGTCAGTTCTTCATTGTTGTCACATGAAAAGATATAATAAAAATATTTACAAAAATGTGAGGGGTGTACTCAATTTTGTGGGATACTGTACTTCCCCAGAGTACTTTTTTTCTAGTCATTGTAGACTTTATTTGTATAGAGCATAGCTCCTGAGTAAATTCTGAAAATGCCATGTGGCACTTGCACATGTCAATCTCGCTGTTGGTGAAAGGTCAAAATCATTCATTATTTTTTAAATAAACCTACGTTACCTTGTTAAAGTAACAGTAAAGTTAAACTTTCATGATTCAGAAAGAGATTGTAGTTTTAAACAACTTTCAAATTTACTTCTATTAATTTTTCTTAGTTCTCCTGATATCCTTTGTTAAAGAGTTATCCTAAGTGACCTCAGAAGCATGAACATGTCCTTATCCATCATGCAAGTGTTTATCACATTGTTTTATGCATTTTTGTAAAGTTACAAACTCTGCTGTCATAGTGTCTGTAGCATTATATGGCAGTAGTGTTTGCAACAATGTTTATAGCAATGTTGTACATAGTTACAAACACATGCTAGATGGTTACTCCTTGACAAAGGCTACAAAGTGAACTAAGCAAAATTGGTAATAGAAGTAAATTGCAAAGTTGTTTGAAATGCCATGCTCTATCCAATCTATATGTTTTATTTAGACTTTACTTCTCTTTTTAAAGGAACATTTTATTTTTAAAATAGATATTTCTTTTTTAAGCCCTTTTTCCTGTGCTGTACTAGATCAGGATATAGACTTTTATTGCATGCATCTATTGGCTTACATGGCGTGTCCAGATCTGGAGCACCGTGTGTTTGATTGTATTTGACACTTTAGCAGGAGGTTAAATTCATACTAAAAGTATATCATTGTTTAAGAATGCTGTGATGAAATTGAATATTTTCAGTGCTCTTCACAGATATGTTTAGCAGCCCAGTGGCATTATAACGTAGCCAGTGTAATACTTTCTAATATTACATTTTCTCTCTATGCAAAGCATACAATGCTATTTTTATAGTTCAACATCAATTTATTTAATGATTTGTGCAATCATTTTAGTATTATTATTTTTTTTTTTTTTTTTAAATATTAGCTAATTTAATTTTAGCTTAATATTAGCCAATTTTTTAGCTAGTGGTTAATAAAATCAGCAAGGTGCACCCTTTAACAAGGTTGACCGACTAAGGATATCCCATGCAGTATTTAAAAACTACATTCTAAAATAAAAAATAAATAAAAAAATCTTTATATAAGCAAAAGAATAATTACCCCGAATGAGCAAGTGTCGGGGTAATTGATCATGCCACTTCTGAGGTGGCAGAGAGGAAAAAAGCAGTTTTTGCTTCTTAAACACCTGGCAACATACTCTCTTCTGAGAACCTGCTCCACATAGCCTGAAAAATAGATGATAAATAATTTATAATATATAATGCATTTCCCCCTATAAATCTGTACCAACCTCTAAATTGTGTGTAAACTCCCAGCTGTACGCGTTATGTAATGAAGTGGTAGGGAGTACAAGAGCACAAAACATATCACAGGAAATCTAGAAGCCTCAGAACACGGTTTAGGACTGCACTTATTATTTAATATGTGAACTGCATTAACAAATGAGGAAAGGCTTGCTTATATTTTTGAGAGCTTTGCTAGATTAACGTACACTGTTTTAACAAGTGGCTGATTTTAGGGGTCGATCCTAAAACTAGAAAAGTTTTTTTTATTTTATTGGTTTTTTTTTTTGTTGTTTTTAAACAAAATTTACCATTAAAGTCTCTAGGAATTTTTGTAGATCAATCATTTGATAAGCTTTTCTAAAGGATTTGGAACAACCCCATAGTATTTTTTGAGATTATATAGTAAGCCTTGCAGGATAGTGAGATAAAAACAAGTTGTAAAAAAAATACACACACTGTTTCATATCATTCTCATGATTAATTACATTATTCTGCAGTAGGAACTGCATGGGTCATCAACCATAAATATATTTCTACACTTTTTTTTTGTTTGTTTTTTATTACTTATTTGTCTACGTAGAAATGAAGTTCTGCTGTAAACAAATAAATGCAAATTATAGTTGCGTGATCATTAAAGCTATCGCATGAATTAAATGATGGTATTGGGTCAGGGGGAGCGCCTATGATGCTAGGCACGGCCTTGATCCGATTTATGAAGCGACTATGGCTTCAGAACAACCAAACGGTTAGGTAGTTCCATGCTGTCCTAACAGAGCTAAAGCCCAGCGCATGTAGGGTGGCATGGAACGTCCTAATGGCGGGAAGGGGTTAAAAATAAATGATCATATCCACAGAAAAAGACTTGCTAGGGAAAGTGTAAGCATTCTAAATTGTAAATGACCTTACTCTAACCTAGTGTTTTCCCCTAGATCTATTCAATGGGCACACTACCTGTCTGTTACTGATCACCCAATGTTTATGTCCTTTTTAAGATAGCAGGTTTTGAGCATATGACTTGAGCATCAGTGTCTGCATTTAAATGACAAACAAGAATGAACCAAATTAATTTAGATATGGATCTGTCCTCACATTCAGTCCTATTAGGGCTCCTTGTGGACATAATTTGGTACCACAGGGTTGAAGAAACCATTTAAGTGACCGTTCACACAATCTGTCAGTGAGCAGTGACATTGCTCATAAAAAGGTACTTGAATACTGTACAATGGGATGGCAGAGTTACTAATATAGGTAAAATGATTAGATATTGTAGCAATCTAGATTTGAAGAACATCACTTTGTGTGCAGCTTCCTTTTGTGACATGCTTATAAATATGTGCATAACGTGTCTGTGAGGAGGTGTGCCAGGAGGGGTGTCCTGCATTTCTTGTTCCCTTCCTTTCCAGATTTAAAGGAGTTGACGCCCTGTGTTATAACTCAGCCTCACATACTTATCACTACTTTTAATTCCATGTGCTTTATACTGTAACTGCAGCTAAGCCAAGTACAGGCTGACGTACACCTATCCTGATCCAGGTATTTTATTTATGTTTAACTAGCGCTCTAGAAATGTTTAGAATTCTCATTTATATGCAGTGTTTACATGGCGTTTAAACTAGATAGTTCCGTTCCTTTTTGCCTCATGATTTAAAGGGACTTAGATGATGGCTTCATTCTATAAGAAGGTATATTAATGAGTACTATAGCATTGATGTAAAATCTTTTGGATCTAAATTTTCATTATGGAAATTTACAAAAAATAAAGATTTAATTTTACTAGATATTTTTGAATTGTTCATTTTTGCTTGGAAAACATTTGTACCTTATCTAGATTAGGTGTGAGATATTACATGATACCATGTTTTTAAAAAAAAACCAAACAAACAAAAAAAAAACTTGCAAATTACTCAGTGATTGTTTAAAGATAGAATGGTAGTCACATTATTCCAGGTATTGCACTTTTTGTGCTGTGCATAACCATATAAAAAAAGACTTTGTTTGTTTTTTTTAAAAAAAAACATGGTATCCGAACAAAGTCTTTTTTTTATATGGTTATGCACAGCACAAAAAGTGCAATACCTGGAATAATGTGACTGCCATTCTATCTTTAAACAATCACTGAGTAATTTGCAAGTTTTTTGTTTGTTTGTTTGTTTTTTTTAAAAAAAAACATGGTATCCGAACAAACAAAAAAAAAACTTGCAAATTACTCAGTGATTGTTTAAAGATAGAATGGCAGTCACATTATTCCAGGTATTGCACTTTTTGTGCTGTGCATAACCATATAAAAAAAGACTGTTCGCAGTCTAAATACAGTTTTAAAGAGGCTTTCAGTGTTCTATTTTTGTTTCATCGTTTTATTTTGAGACTATATAATTTGCCATTATCTATTTTTCTTCCTTCCTGCAAAGTAACGTAACCTGAGAGACCTTTCTATATCTAATTGACAGTTACAATCTAGAATATGAGCTAAAAAGGGCACACTTGGGAGACATACCGTACAATTAGTCTGAAGACAGAGATAGTAATTTAAGTTCTATTTGCAACGCATACACACTCCGCACTTCCTTGAGAATGTGTAGGGTGTGTTAGGTCCTCAGTTCTTAAAGTGATAATATACTGAGAAAGTTTTCCCTTTTAATGTATTTCCAATTATAAATTTTATCTGCTATAGTGTATTAAATTGCTTATTTCTTTATTTGTAATTTAAAAATCTTTGCCTGTTGAAATTGCCACATAAACTGAAATTTGCAATGCTGCAGTATTGGATGTAGAAAAGCTATGTAAACAAGATCCAGAAACACAAATCAACTTTCTAGTTTGTGTGTAAGAAAGAGCGGGCCAGTCCATTTGAAAAGATGACCCTTCAGCTGTTCTGAATATAATTAACTGCTATCACTGCTTGCCCAAGTACAACGCCCTTTTCATTGAAAATGTCTTCATTGACGATTATTTTGGCCTGTTTAACAATTTAAACTTTAATCTCAAGTACATTTTTGAACTTTGTTAAAAAGAATGTTCCTACCTATCTTTGAGATGTCTCCATTGCGCTGGGGTTATGTTATAATGCATTAGGTTGGGAAGCAGCCGATCTATAAATAAGTGTGTTTATGTATACTTGTAAACATATCCTTTATTATTTCTCTGCACCATACTGGAGCATTTCAGTACTGTACATACCTAGCTCCCTCTAATCACTGCTGCTTTCTATAATAGGACAGTGTTTAACAAGAGAACATTACTTCATCAAACATCCTGGCACTCCTAGTTGAGTGCAGGTGTTTCATCCACACCCATTTCTTACAGGTGCAATAAATCCAACTCCTAGACAAACATTGGCAGGACAATAGGTTATACTATAGAGCTTAGTGGCTTTAAATGTGGCACATAGGATGCCAGCTTTGACGCTAGTTATTTCATGAATTGTCTGCCGTACGAGATGTTCGCTGGTCAACTGTTATTGCTATTATTATGAAATTGAAGTGTCTATTAGGGGTGTTGAAAATAATCGGCATCGTGATGCAGCCTTTAACAATGCTGCATCGATGCAAGTGAAGAGCCGAATCGATTAACACGTCACGTGACCCTGCCCGGCAAAACTAGGAACTTTCTCCCTTCATTTCCTCCCACAGACCAGCCTATTGCTCTCAGATTGCGTAACGGTCTCACCCGAAAACTTCTGTCTTTTTCCAATATGTTTGACTAAAGAACCCATACTCTGCTCAGTTGTCTACGGTTGCGGGGATCCCTAAGTCGCGCCTGCACAGTGAGATGGTTGGTGCTTTCCTCGGGGTATAGAGGAGCATGAATGGAGCAAGATGGCGGACCCTGTGCAGGTGAGGGGGTTCTTGAGCAAGATGGGGTGATGTGTTGCGATGTTACCTGGAGCGCATGCAACGTTATTGTGAGTATAGTTTACAGATCGGTTGATATTCAATGCATGTGTAAATACAGGGGCACAGCTTGTAAACACAGTGACAAGCGAGTGTGACAAGCGCCTTGTGCCTAGTGTGTGTATACAGTGTGGTGTATAAACAGTGTGGGGGTGCTGTGTAAATATAAAAATATAGAGGTACCAAATATAATATATTCCCCAACCAGTAGTGTATAAGGAATTCACTTTATGATAAGAACTTGTAGGCTTATGTTTATACAAAGATGCTGTGTGTAAAGTGACAGGAGACAGCATTTACTAACTATATAGTGAATTATGTTCCTTTGGAAAAGTTTGAGTACTTTTTATCTCTATTAAAGGCTATGGACTTTTGTTTGTTAAAGATTGATGCAAACATTTTTTATTGAATTTAATTTATATATTGTTAGCATGTAGGGATGCACCGAAATGAAAATTCTGGACCGATACCGAAAATTCAGGATGCCCTTGGCCGAAAACCGAAACGAAACAGAAATTTTTTTCTTTTCTTTTTTAACTACAGTGTGTGTGTGTAGCTGAGCTTGTAGGCGGGAAAGCTCCAACAAATGGGTGTGGTCACTTGTACCGTAGGGCGTGATCTGCAGTGAAACTGGTGGAGTTCTACAAGGGAGAGCGTGATTATAGCCAGACAACAATACCAGGTGGACGTGTATTGTTTTTGGGTGTAGTTATCTGTGCGATGGACATGGCTGCACCTGATCGTCTTTCATCGTATCTCCGCCTAGTTCCTGGTTCGGGTCTCACACTCACCCGTCAGATTATATGTCCAGAGCCCCAAATGGAGTCTTCCTATCACCAGGACCACCGGACTTAGCTACGACCTTACGTGCAAGGTGGTTATAGAAAGTTACTGTGCTTTTTTGTATACACTGTCTGGTGGGTGCTAATTTTTGCCAAATGTGTGCGAGCTTGTGGCTTATGCATATATAGTGTGGACGCATGTTTGCCTCAGGCAAATAGAATGTCTTCGCACATGAGGCTGATGTATGAGCACTGTATATAAGGCTTATAGATATTCACTGTGTGTGCTTAGGGCTGTGTCTGATAATATCAAGTGGTTATAAACATGTTACGTATCCTCCTTTGAATACTGTATTCAGAACTTTTCCTAAAAAAAAAAAAAGGGCACTGCGTGTTTCAAATATCATCATGTCATGGTACTTATGTGTGTGATCTGTGTACCATGCCAGTGCTGTGCTGCTCACCTTATGCTAAGGATAGTCATGTAACTCAATAGAACAGGGGAGGGCTGTACATTTTTAGCCATTTTGTTCCTCTTTGGGCCGAAATTTGAGTTGCACATTTCTCCAACATAGGTGTGTCCGGTCCACGGCGTCATCCTTACTTGTGGGATATTCTCTTCCCCAACAGGAAATGGCAAAGAGCCCAGCAAAGCTGGTCACATGATCCCTCCTAGGCTCCGCCTTCCCCAGTCATTCTCTTTGCCGTTGTACAGGCAACATCTCCACGGAGATGGCTTAGAGTTTTTTAGTGTTTAACTGTAGTTTTTATTCTTCAATCAAGAGTTTGTTATTTTAAAATAGTGCTGGTATGTACTATTTACTCTGTAACAGAAAAGAGATGAAGATTTCTGTTTGTAAGAGGAAAATGATTTTAGCAACCGTTACTAAAATCGATGGCTGTTTCCACACAGGACTGTTGAGAGGAATTAACTTCAGTTGGGGGAACAGTGAGCAGACTTTTGCTGCTTGAGGTATGACACATTCTAACAAGACGATGTAATGCTGGAAGCTGTCATTTTCCCTATGGGATCCGGTAAGCCATTTTTATTACAGAAAGAAAAAAAGGGCTTCACAAAGGCTTTTTAAGACTGTAGACATTTTCTGGGCTAAATCGATTTATATATAAACATATTTTATACTCCATAGCCTTGAGGAATTATTTTAATCTTGGGAATTATGTAAAATAACAGGCAGGCACTGTATTGGACACCTTACTCTCTAGGGGCTTTCCCTAATCATAGGCAGAGTCTCATTTTCGCGCCTCTATTGCGCACTTGTTTTTGAGAAGCATGACATGCAGATGCATGTGTGAGGAGCTCTGATACATAGAAAAGACTTTCTGAAGGCGTCATTTGGTATCGTATTCCCCTTTGGGCTTGGTTGGGTCTCAGCAAAGCAGATACCAGGGACTGTAAAGGGGTTAAATATAAAAACGGCTCCGGTTCCATTATTTTAAGGGTTAAAGCTTCCAAATTTGGTGTGCAATACTTTTAAGGCTTTAAGACACTGTGGTGAAATTTTGGTGAATTTTGAACAATTCCTTCATACTTTTTCGCAATTGCAGTAATAAAGTGTGTTCAGTTTAAAATTTAAAGTGACAGTAACGGTTTATTTTAAAACGTTTTTTGTACTTTATCAAGTTTTTGCCTGTTTAACATGTCTGAACTACCAGATAGACTGTGTTCTGAATGTGGGGAAGCCAAGGTTCCTTCTCATTTAAATAGATGTGATTTATGTGACACAAAATTTAGAGAAAATGATGCCCAAGATGATTCCTCAAGTGAGGGGAGTAAGCATGGTACTGCATCATCCCCTCCTTCGTCTACACCAGTCTTGCCCACACAGGAGGCCCCTAGTACATCTAGCGCGCCAATACTCCTTACTATGCAACAACTAACGGCTGTAATGGATAATTCTATCAAAAACATTTTAGCCAAAATGCCCACTTATCAGCGAAAGCGCGACTGCTCTGTTTTAGAAAATACTGAAGAGCATGAGGACGCTGATGATATTGGTTCTGAAGGGCCCCTACATCAGTCTGAGGGGGCCAGGGAGGTTTTGTCTGAGGGAGAAATTTCAGATTCAGGGAAAATTTCTCAACAAGCTGAACCTGATGTGATTACATTTAAATTTAAATTGGAACATCTCCGCGCTCTGCTTAAGGAGGTGTTATCTACTCTGGATGATTGTGAGAATTTGGTCATTCCAGAGAAACTATGTAAAATGGACAAGTTCCTAGAGGTCCTGGGGCCCCCCGAAGCTTTTCCTATACCCAAGCGGGTGGCGGACATTGTAAATAAAGAATGGGAAAGGCCCGGTATACCTTTCGTCCCTCCCCCCATATTTAAAAAATTGTTTCCTATGGTCGACCCCAGAAAGGACTTATGGCAGACAGTCCCCAAGGTCGAGGGGGCGGTTTCTACTCTAAACAAACGCACCACTATACCCATAGAAGATAGTTGTGCTTTCAAAGATCCTATGGATAAAAAATTAGAAGGTTTGCTTAAAAAGATGTTTGTTCAGCAAGGTTACCTTCTACAACCAATTTCATGCATTGTTCCTGTCACTACAGCAGCGTGTTTCTGGTTCGATGAGCTAGAAAAGGCGCTCAATAATAATTCTTCTTCTTATGAGGAGATTATGGACAGAATTCATGCTCTCAAATTGGCTAATTCTTTCACCCTAGACGCCACTTTGCAATTGGCTAGGTTAGCGGCGAAAAATTCTGGTTTTGCTATTGTGGCGCGCAGAGCGCTTTGGTTAAAATCTTGGTCAGCGGATGCGTCTTCCAAGAACAAATTGCTTAACATTCCTTTCAAGGGGAAAACGCTGTTTGGCCCTGACTTGAAAGAGATTATCTCTGATATCACTGGGGGCAAGGGCCACGCCCTTCCTCAGGATAGGTCTTTCAAGGCCAAAAATAAACCTAATTTTCGTCCCTTTCGCAGAAACGGACCAGCCCCAAGTGCTACGTCCTCTAAGCAAGAGGGTAATACTTCTCAAGCCAAGCCAGCCTGGAGACCAATGCAAGGCTGGAACAAAGGAAAGCAGGCCAAGAAACCTGCCACTGCTACCAAGACAGCATGAGATGTTGGCCCCCGATCCGGGACCGGATCTGGTGGGGGGCAGACTCTCTCTCTTCGCTCAGGCTTGGGCAAGAGATGTTCTGGATCCTTGGGCACTAGAAATAGTCTCCCAAGGTTATCTTCTGGAATTCAAGGGGCCTCCCCCAAGGGGGAGGTTCCACAGGTCACAATTGTCTTCAGACCACATAAAAAAACAGGCATTCTTACATTGTGTAGAAGACCTGTTAAAGATGGGAGTGATTCATCCTGTTCCATTAGGAGAACAAGGGATGGGGTTCTACTCCAATCTGTTCGTAGTTCCCAAAAAAGAGGGAACATTCAGACCAATCTTAGATCTCAAGATCCTAAACAAGTTTCTCAAGGTTCCATCGTTCAAAATGGAAACCATTCGAACAATTCTTCCTTCCATCCAGGAAGGTCAATTCATGACCACGGTGGATTTAAAGGATGCGTATCTACATATTCCTATCCACAAGGAACATCATCGGTTCCTAAGGTTCGCATTCCTGGACAAGCATTACCAGTTTGTGGCACTTCCGTTCGGATTAGCCACTGCTCCAAGGATTTTCACAAAGGTACTAGGGTCCCTTCTAGCGGTGCTAAGACCAAGGGGCATTGCAGTAGTACCTTACTTGGACGACATTCTGATTCAAGCGTCGTCCCTTCCTCAAGCAAAGGCTCACACGGACATTGTCCTGGCCTTTCTCAGATCTCACGGGTGGAAAGTGAACGTAGAAAAAAGTTCTCTATCTCCGTCAACAAGGGTTCCCTTCTTGGGAACAATAATAGACTCCTTAGAAATGAGGATTTTTCTGACAGAGGCCAGAAAATCAAAACTTCTAAACTCTTGTCAAATACTTCATTCTGTTCCTCTTCCTTCCATAGCGCAGTGCATGGAAGTAATAGGTTTGATGGTAGCGGCAATGGACATAGTTCCTTTTGCGCGAATTCATCTAAGACCATTACAACTGTGCATGCTCAGTCAGTGGAATGGGGACTATACAGACTTGTCTCCGACGATACAAGTAGATCAGAGGACCAGAGATTCACTCCGTTGGTGGCTGTCCCTGGACAACCTGTCACAGGGGATGAGCTTCCGCAGACCAGAGTGGGTCATTGTCACGACCGACGCCAGTCTGGTGGGCTGGGGCGCGGTCTGGGGACCCCTGAAAGCTCAGGGTCTTTGGTCTCGGGAAGAATCTCTTCTCCCGATAAATATTCTGGAACTGAGAGCGATATTCAATACTCTCAAGGCTTGGCCTCAGCTAGCAAAGGCCAAGTTCATACGGTTTCAATCAGACAACATGACGACTGTTGCGTACATCAACCATCAGGGGGGAACAAGGAGTTCCCTGGCGATGGAAGAAGTGACCAAAATCATTCAATGGGCGGAGATTCACTCCTGCCACTTGTCTGCAATCCACATCCCAGGAGTGGAAAATTGGGAAGCGGATTTTCTGAGTCGTCAGACATTTCATCCGGGGGAGTGGGAACTCCATCCGGAAATCTTTGCCCAAATTACTCAATTGTGGGGCATTCCAGACATGGATCTGATGGCCTCTCGTCAGAACTTCAAGGTTCCTTGCTACGGGTCCAGATCCAGGGATCCCAAGGCGACTCTAGTAGATGCACTAGTAGCACCTTGGACCTTCAAACTAGCTTATGTATTCCCGCCGTTTCCTCTCATCCCCAGGCTGGTAGCCAGGATCAATCAGGAGAGGGCATCGGTGATCTTGATAGCTCCTGCGTGGCCACGCAGGACTTGGTATGCAGACCTGGTGAATATGTCATCGGCTCCACCATGGAAGCTACCTTTGAGACGGGACCTTCTTGTTCAAGGTCCGTTCGAACATCCGAATCTGGTCTCACTCCAACTGACTGCTTGGAGATTGAACGCTTGATCTTATCAAAGCGAGGGTTCTCAGATTCTGTCATTGATACTCTTGTTCAGGCCAGAAAGCCTGTAACTAGAAAAATTTACCACAAAATATGGAAAAAATATATCTGTTGGTGTGAATCTAAAGGATTCCCTTGGGACAAGGTAAAAATTCCTAAGATTCTATCCTTTCTTCAAGAAGGTTTGGAGAAAGGATTATCTGCAAGTTCCTTGAAGGGACAGATTTCTGCCTTGTCTGTGTTACTTCACAAAAAGCTGGCAGCTGTGCCAGATGTTAAAGCCTTTGTTCAGGCTCTGGTTAGAATCAAGCCTGTTTACAAACCTTTGACTCCTCCTTGGAGTCTCAATTTAGTTCTTTCAGTTCTTCAGGGGGTTCCGTTTGAACCCTTACATTCCGTTGATATTAAGTTATTATCTTGGAAAGTTTTGTTTTTGGTTGCAATTTCTTCTGCTAGAAGAGTTTCAGAATTATCTGCTCTACAGTGTTCTCCTCCTTATCTGGTGTTCCATGCAGATAAGGTGGTTTTACGTACTAAACCTGGTTTTCTTCCGAAAGTTGTTTCTAACAAAAACATTAACCAGGAGATAGTCGTGCCTTCTTTGTGTCCGAATCCAGTTTCAAAGAAGGAACGTTTGTTGCACAATTTGGATGTTGTTCGTGCTCTAAAATTCTATTTAGATGCTACAAAGGATTTTAGACAAACATCTTCCTTGTTTGTTGTTTGTTCTGGTAAAAGGAGAGGTCAAAAAGCAACTTCTACCTCTCTCTCTTTTTGGCTTAAAAGCATCATCAGATTGGCTTATGAGACTGCCGGACGGCAGCCTCCTGAAAGAATCACAGCTCATTCCACTAGGGCTGTGGCTTCCACATGGGCCTTCAAGAACGAGGCTTCTGTTGATCAGATATGTAAGGCAGCGACTTGGTCTTCACTGCACACTTTTACTAAATTTTACAAATTTGATACTTTTGCTTCTTCTGAGGCTATTTTTGGGAGAAAGGTTTTGCAAGCCGTGGTGCCTTCCATCTAGGTGACCTGATTTGCTCCCTCCCTTCATCCGTGTCCTAAAGCTTTGGTATTGGTTCCCACAAGTAAGGATGACGCCGTGGACCGGACACACCTATGTTGGAGAAAACAGAATTTATGTTTACCTGATAAATTACTTTCTCCAACCGTGTGTCCGGTCCACGGCCCGCCCTGGTTTTTTAATCAGGTCTGATAATTTATTTTCTTTAACTACAGTCACCACGGTATCATATGGTTTCTCCTATGCAAATATTCCTCCTTTACGTCGGTCGAATGACTGGGGAAGGCGGAGCCTAGGAGGGATCATGTGACCAGCTTTGCTGGGCTCTTTGCCATTTCCTGTTGGGGAAGAGAATATCCCACAAGTAAGGATGACGCCGTGGACCGGACACACCGTTGGAGAAAGTAATTTATCAGGTAAACATAAATTCTGTTTTTCGGCGGCCCAAATTTTGGTGCATCACTAGTAGTATTCTTTATTTAGTTCTGTGTAACAGAATCAGATTTAACAGTTTGTTTTTTGTTTTTTTTACCAATTTCCAAAATAAAGTATAGTCCTATAAAAGTATTATTATATGCAAAACAGTAAGTCAAGTAATGAACTCAAACGGCAGCTCTAGACTGGCATCAAATTTGAAATATGCTACACATTAATTTTACCGAAAATAAAAGGCAAAAAATCCAAAAACCGAAATAACCAAAAATGCCATTTTCGGCTAAAACTTTCTGCGGCCGAAATTTCGGTGCATGTATATAGCTATGTGTTATTTATATTAATATATATATTATATATATATATATATATATATATATATATATATATATATATATATATATATATATATATATTTTATCTCTATCCTTCTATCCTTCTATCCTCATTTAGTATTTACTGTTCTAAACAAAAATATTAATTTTTGATGAAAACCATGGGTAGCAATCGTGATGCATCATCGAATCGTGAGACCAGTGAAGATGCGCACCCCTAGTGTCTATGAGCAACAGTAACATGCCAGAAGTGGTAGAGCATGCAAACTCGCAGAGCAAGGGCGATAAATTCTGATTCTTGTAGTGTGTAACGATTACCTATCTGTTGCATAAATCACTATTGATTTCCAAACTGCCTCTGGAAGCAACATCAGCACAAGAACTGTGTGCCAAGAGCTTTATAAAATGGGTATCCATGGCCAAGCAGCTCTAAACAAGCCTTACATCAGCTTGCGCAATGACATCCGTCTACTTAAGGGGTATAAATCACACCGCCACTGGACTCTTAAGCAGTGGAAACGTGGTATCTGGAGTGAAGAATCTAGTCTGAAGAATCTGGGTGTGGTGACTGCCAGGATAACGCTATTTACTGAAGTGCATAGTGCCTACTGTAAAGTTTGGTGGAGGACTAGGCTACCTGGTTCCATTGATGGGTCCTCTTAATGCTACAGGATGCAAAGATATATTTTTAGACAATTGGTTACTTCCAACTTTGTGGCAACAGTTTAGGGAAGGATCAGAATTATATTGATCCCTCGCACAAAGCGAGGTCCATGAAGACATGATTTGACGAATTTGATGTGCAGGTACTAAAGTGGCTGCAGAGAGAGAGAATCTTGATATGAACATTACTCAATGGACTTGTGTTTGACAAATGGATAATTACTTTTTTTTTTTTTTAATAGCAATACTGGATTCCTGAAAATTGATGCCATTTATTTTCTCACACATAGGTCTGGATTGTATATATTTTGGGGTTAATGTTTTACATTGGTGCTTAATTCATTACATTTAAATGTATCATCAATGTATCTGATTGTGGGTGGTTCTTTACAGATTACATGAATATGTATTTATTTTGAGCTTCAGTTTGTGGTTAACCCTTTATTAGATGGCATGCAGACAATAATCCATTTATGTTAACTTTATTAAATTACCTGAACTTCATTGCTGATAAGCATTGTGACACCTATTCCCAAGACATGCATGATCTGGCTTTTTTTTTTTTTTTTTTTAATCAAACTCTTGGGTGGAGAAGTGTGTGTTAATCTGTTTTGATAAACTGGGTGGAGTGCCTTAGGTCTTGTCTTCAGTATTATTTCAAATATTGTGTCTTTGTTAAAGGGACAGTCAAGTCCCAAAAAAAGTCATGTTTCAAATAGGGCATGTAATTTTAAACAACTCTCCAGTTTATTTTTATCACCAATTTTGCTTTGTTCCCTTGGTATTCTTAGTTGAAAGCTAAACCTAGGAAGGTTCATATGATAATTGCTAAGCCCTTGAAGGCAGCCTCTTATCACATGCCTTTTTATTTGCTTTTCACAACAGGGGAGAGCTAGTTCATGTGAGCCTTATAGATAAAATTGTGATCACGCCCGTGGCTTGTGGCAGACACTGCACTAATTGGCTAAAATTAAAGTCAATAGATAATACAATGTCATGTGATCAGGGGGCTGTCAGAAGATGCTTAGATACAAGGTAATCACAGAGGTAAAAAGTATATTAAAACTGGGGAATGGGTAATAAAGGGGTTATCCTATCTTTTTAATCAACAACAATTCTGGTGTTGACTTTCCCTTTAAATCTGTCCACAAAAATAAGAAAAATTATGGTTTACTGAAGTACTTGATAGCTAATAACCGGAGAAGGAACCAAGCTTACATATTTTAAGGGATGTAAACCTGTTTTTTTGCTTGTTTTGTTATAAAAAAAAGCTGTAAGCAGTGGGTTATACTTAGTAGAAACCATTGCAATATGTATTATCCATCATTTAAAGTGATCTTACCTTTTTCTTTCTTTTAACTTCATTTGTGAAGGGTCCATTACTTCCTGTCACAACCCCACATGGGGGATTTGGTATATATATATATATATATATATATATATATATATATATATATATATATATATATATATATATATATATATATATATATGTATATATATATGTATATATGTATGTGTGTGTGTATATGTATATATGTGTGTGTGTATGTATGTGTATATATATATATATATATATATATATATATATATATATATATATATTATAATATACAGGTGGCCCTCGTTTTACAACGGTTCAATTTGCACCGTTTCAGAATAACAACCTTCTTTTTTAGCCAGTAGGTGGAGCTGTTCGCTTGTGTTGCAGCAAAGATATGCAAGCTTAAATTACTCAGTTTAACCAGACCTGAGCTATTGAGCAGCTTGCAAAGGAACAAGATCTTTCTGTCTATAAATCAGTCCAGATTGGAATGCATAGAAAGAACTGTTTGTAGAAAAATGCAAGTAAAGTCTGTGTTGTGTGATTATTTTATTAGGTTTATAATGCTGTTTAGCATTTATAGTCTTTATTTCAAAGCTTTAAAAATAATGTATTTGGTGTTACTTATGACAATTTTGAAAGGGGCCATTGACTTACATTATTAACTGGGTTTCAATTTACGATTTTGATTTACAACCATTCCTTCTGGAACCTAACCCCGGCGTAAACTGAGGGCTACCTATGTGTGTATGTATGTAGATAGTTAGATAGATATAGGTATGTATGTATGTAGGTGTGTGTGTATATACAGACATATACGGATTTTTCTTTGAAGTGTTGCTATGAGACACCTGCTCCAGCTGCAATTTATTGCCCATGCTTAATAGAGTACTGTTGCTGCAAATATTGTGCAACATACTTTAGGTTATGTAATATCTACTCTTTTATTTAGGCAGTGACTACATTGCTAACTTAGCAAGACATTTTTTATTTTTTTAGCACAGTTTATTTTTATGTTTATTTTGATTAAACATTTGTTTTTATTAAAGAAGCACTGTTATCCCTTTGATATGAGCTGCCCTAAGCAAATATATACTTTGTGTGACCTACACTTTTAGAACCAAATAATAGATGACATTTGATATGTTTCAGTCTTACTTAGCAGGACTCTTCAACAGTTCTAATACTTTTGTGAAAGTATAGCTCTTTTTTGGCACATTATTTTCTTTGTAAAAAAAATGTCATGTTCTTTATCACTGAAAACCAAATGAATCATTCTTATGGCTGCAAATGTAGACTTGGCCGGCCTGCACGGAAGTTTTGTTTAAAATTCTGTTAAAGGGGCATGGGAATCAAAATTTTAATCTTTTATGATTCAAATAGAGCATACAAATAAGTTTGTTTACTTCTATTATCATATGTTTGGTATCATATGTTACATGAGAACATACTGAGGTTGACTCTTATACTGCTGCCATATAGCCTAGATACAAGTTTTAATTTTGACATCCATGTGCCTTCAAATTTCTGTTTGTGATTATTTATGATGAAATGGAGTACAGGTATTACTTTTGAAGATTGTACACCTGGATTTTTTTTCAGAGTATTAATAGAACATCAGTCATTTTGTTTGATTTATTTAATCTAAAAGCGCAATTTGGATTAAAGCACGATTGTTCTTATTTTGAGGGTGTCTGATTATGTCTTGTATCACTTTTCACCAATAGAACTGTATGACTTTTCTTCATCAGTCAGTGGACTTTTATCCCATTAAACAATATTATACAGACACATCCTTCCAGTAAGATTCAAAATAAACCTTTTTATCTGAGCCCCCTTTTTGTACACAACATATATTTGTGTAGATAGTGATCTTTTGTATGAGCGATAAAACATTTTACCTGTGTGTTAACCCTATAATCCCACTAGTAGTTCAAACCCATTTTAAAAGTATAGTAAACCCCCAAAGATTCAGATCGAACATACAATTTTAAACAACTTTCCAATTTTCTTCATTCTCTTGTTATCCATTGCTGAAGAGACAGCATTGCACTACTGACAGGAAGCTGAAAATATCTATTTAGCCAATCACAAGAGACAAATGTGTGCAGGCACCAATTAGCAGCAGCTCCCACTAGTGTATGATATGTGCGTATTCATTTTTTAAAAAAGGAATGCTAAGAGAATGAAGCTCATTTGAAATTAGAAGTGAATTAAAAAGTGTCTTAAAATGACATGCTGTATCTGAATCATGCAAGTTTAATTTTGACTTTCCTATCCCTTTAATAAATTACACACTTAAAAAAAGCTAATACAAATGATATATTTCATAGATCTGAGATAACGTTTTATTGTTTTGTTTTGAAGCCTGAAAACACAACCATGAACATTTGTAAAAATCTAGATGCCTTTTAAAAAAATAAAAAAAAAACATGATCATAATAACTAAGCATCCACTGCCCTCCCCCCCAAAAAGTTTTTTTTTTTTTTGTTTGTTTTTTTCCCCCATTGTTTATTTAAATAAAACATTTTGTTGTTTTCCTATCTAACCATTTTGAGTTATAATAGTGTTTTTAGACCATTAAAGGCAGTTTAAAAAAATATGTTAAACATATAGTGAACTGTCGGTAAAATTAAAGTAATGCTATTTACAAGTATGAATTGTACATGTTATGTATGTGAACCATACAAACATAATCTCCCCCCCCCCCCTTTTTTCTGTTACAGTAGACAGACAAAAACTATTAAACGAAGACCACAAATTAAGGAGCACTTTAGTAAGAAGCATTTGCACATTGGTAAGTTGTTTACTGTGTCACTTTTTTCTATAGTGGAATTAACAATGTTTAATATAAATATTATTCATTAAAGTTAAAGCAGATGTATCCTAATTTAGTCAGATCTACTTTTGTGCTTAAATGGACAGTCAACGCAATATGTGTTATTGTTTACAAAAGATAGATAATCCCTTTATTACCCATTCCCCAGGTTTACACAGCCAGCATGGTTATGTTAATATACTTTTTACCTCTGATTACCTTGTATCTAAGCCCCCTTTTGACAGCCCCATGATCACATGACTTTTTTTTTATCTGTTATCTATTGACTTGCATTTTAGCTGTGTTGTGCAGAACCCATTGGCGTGAGCACAATGTTATCTATATGGCCCACTTGAACTAGCAGTCTCCTGTTGTGAAAAGCAAATAAAAAAGCATGATTATGAGGCTGTCTATAGTGGCTTATAAACAGGCAGACATTTAGAGGTTTAAATGTTATAAATGATATTAATATAGCAATGTTGGTTGAGCAAAGCTGGGGAATAGGTAGTAAAGGTGTTATCTAACTTTTTAAACAATAACAATTTTAGTGTTGGCTGACCCTTTACATGTACCTAATACATATATTTTGTAATGTTGTTTTTTTTTTTTGTTTTTTTTTTTTTAGACAAAAATAAGTGTGATATAAAACTCTCACTCGGACACATACTCTGTCCAACGACTTTATAAAACCACTGTATTATGGGGGATGGAGTAGTTTTGTGACTTGTGGTGTTAGTTGATAATTTTCAGACTATACAAAATGAAAATTCCAATGTATCCCCTTATTTGAAAAGCCTGGAAACCTTACATAACTTTTTTATTTTAAATAACAATTTGCTGTTTTTGCACTGTTGCTATGTGTGTGTGTGTGTATGTGTGTGTGTATATATGTATATATATATATATATATATGTGTGAAAATTGAAAGATTCTAATTTAAACTTCTCACTGTGAATTAAAGGCACAATGTTTTTGCACAATTGTTGTTTTTACTAAGAATATAAAAAGGACAGTGCTAGATATAAATTCCAGCCTTTATACATTTTATTTGATAAAAAGCATACATACAATCACGTGTGCTTCTTTTCCTTCTTAATATGAGGAGAGTCCACGGCTTAATTCCTTACTTGTGGGAAATAAAGAACCTGGCCACCAGGAGGAGGCAAAGACACCTCAGCCAAAGGCTTAAATACCTCCCCCCACTTCCCTCATCCCCCAGTCATTCTTTGCCTTTCATCACAGGAGGTTGGCAGAGAAGTGTCAGAAGATTTCGAAGTAGTACCCTTTCCGATGGGACTGGAGTTTTAAGTAGTCATGTTACTCTTTCAGTGAGAGCATTGACGAAAGTTAGTCTGGAGATGCAGGGAGAGTCTTTCTGCGAACCCATCCAGACTCATATTAACAGCTTCTTAAGCAATCAGCGTTGACGAGTTTCGCTGCCTGCTTTCTTCACTCAAGTCTATGTCAGAAGCTGTCTAACTTGAAGGACCGTGTCACTGTTCCACGGCATAGATTCCGGTACGATCGTTTCATTATTTTCCAGACATGTATAACGATAGAAGACAGGGTCACAGTGGGATTCCTTTATCTTTATAGAATCAAGGGTTAATATCGGGGATTATTGAACAGTGGGGATTTGTAATCATATTTGTTATGGGATTTTGACTGCTTATGTGTAAGAACGTTTGGGCTCTTAGGCTGATACGGAACGTACAGGTTATTCTGGAGCTGTGCAGTTTCTTTATATTAAGATAGCACACTTTTTTTTTCCTTAGCAGGGCCAGGTCCTGCATGAGCACCATGTTACCCGGGAGTGGTCAAGTTTTTTTTTCCGATTCCTGACCGGGTGTCTGTGGAGCGGAGCATCTTCTCTATCTGTCTGGGTCATAGGAGGTGGTGGGTGCCCCAGCTATTGGGGGTATAAGGTGCCAGTTGTTTTCCTTTTCTATAATTTGATAGACGAGTTATGGAGGATTCTGTTATTTTAGAAGGGGATCCCTCCGATACAGAATTTGATAACTGTGTATATTGTGAGGAGGCCCGGGTAATCCAGCCCTCTCAATTATGTTCCATATGCCGCAATAGGGTGTTCTCATCAACCAATGTTGAGATGATAGAGACCACTGAGCCATCCGCCTCTGAGGATTCTTCGTCCAGTGAGGTGTGTTCCCTATATTCTGTTCCTACATATGCAGTTTTCCTGAGTTCCGATCCTCCTTCGCCTGTCAGGGGTTTGTTTCCACCAGAGGTTACTACGCAGTTCCACATGGCCATCTCCGCGGCCTTCTACGCGTAAGCGAAGGTGTTATCCAGGCTCTACTGCCCCTGAACATTTGTGAAAAAAAATAACGATTGTGTCCGATCAGTTCTCTGGGGATGCGGTTCCCTCTGAGGCCACAGAGGGAGAACCTCCAGGGTCGGAGTCTGCTGATTTGGGCTTGGCATTAAGATTTAGATTGGCACGCCTGCGTTTACTCCTGAGAGAGGTTTTGGCGATGTTAGAGGTGCCCAGTACTGATCCGTCAGTTGAATCTCATTCCTCTAAATCTGATAACGATCTTAGCTAGACGAGGGGGGATGGAATCCTTTTCCTTGTCTTGTTTTACTTTTTATTTTATGTTTAAAATCCCAGTTCCGAGCTCTATGGGGGATTGTGTCGTATGACAGACAGGACCCATTTTTTGTTTGCACACTCCTCTTTCAGGGCTTTTGCCTGTTTTCTTTTACTTTGCTATTCTGCTCCGGATAGTTTTTTTTTTTTTTTTTTAGAGCTCTAGGTTGTTGTAGAAAACTCTTCTTAGAAAAACGTTTCGTCACATGGGATTTTTGGTACTATTGACTTTAATGGTCGAGATTGTTGGAAACTTCCTCTGGAAGATTGTAGATTTCTGTTCGGGGTGATAGCTCCCCCGATTATTTTGACAAAATGTTATGCCTCGGAGCTTAATTTCTTTAATTTGCTGGAACTTAAAAGTTTCATTTTCGCCTTGGATTGTTCCGGCAGATACGTGTATCCTAGATGACAGACAGGATAGGATCTATTGTGGAAACTAGTTGGGTTGGCTCCTTTCTTTACAAGAGAAGGAGTTCTTATCTAGATTTCCGGTCAAGATACAGCAGGCCCATCTATCCTTTTTAGCAGGTTGGACCTGTTTAGGTATTATCTAAAGGTGGGTGCTTGATACTGGATCATATGGATCTAGGGGTCCTAGAGGCCGGAACTAGGCTTCTTTCTGGGCCATTGTCTTCTCAGAGAAAGGGAAGTTTGTCAAGTGACTGTTGGAGTCATTGTCCTGGTATCTATCACACTTTGGGAATATTTTCCTACACTGCTGGTGCATGCCCTGATAGGGGGATGGTTTTCCTGTCCTAATTGGGTTCTATGATTTTTAAGCAGAGCTTTAGTTAATTTCGTTTGGAGAATGTATGGTTCTCCCTTCCTTTGGAAGAAGGATGTCTTTCCTGGTTCACCCTTTTTGAACAAATCCGGTTCTTGGGAAACGTTTCTAACAGTAAACCTCGTTCTGATCCTAGGTTTCCTTCTTGGGATCTGGGGGTTAAGGTGGCAGTATCCTACTTACAGATTTTACAGTAGTTCCCGGGTCTCGGCTTTTATGGGTTTCTTACCTTAACCTGCTAATAGACCTTTCTTTCATGTAATTAGCAAGAGTCCATGAGCTAGTGACGTATGGGATATACATTCCTACCAGGAGGGGCAAAGTTTCCCAAACCTCAAAATGCCTATAAATACACCCCTCACCACACCCACAATTCAGTTTTACAAACTTTGCCTCCCATGGAGGTGGTGAAGTAAGTTTGTGCTAGATTCTATGTTGATATGCGCTTCACAGCAGGCTGAAGCCCGGTTTTCCTCTGAGTGCAGTGAATGTCAGAGGGATGTGAAGAGAGTATTGCCTATTTGAATACAATTGTCTTCCTCTAGGGGATCTATTTCATAGGTTCTCTGTTATCGGTCGTAGAGATTTCTTCTCCTACCTCCCTTTTCAGATCGACTATATACTCTTAAATACCATTACCTCTACTGATTCTCGTTTTAGTACTGGTTTGGCTATCTACTATATGTAGATGAGTGTCTTAAGGTAAGTAAGTCTTAC
Source organism: Bombina bombina (assembly GCF_027579735.1). Classification (NCBI taxonomy): domain Eukaryota; kingdom Metazoa; phylum Chordata; class Amphibia; order Anura; family Bombinatoridae; genus Bombina; species Bombina bombina. The sequence goes on along the minus strand of NC_069499.1, from coordinate 1,212,962,263 downwards.
TTTATTTATGACACTCTAAGCTATGGTTGGGCACTTTATATGTAAAGTTCTAAATATATGTGTTTAAACTTTTATATTTGCCATGATTCAGGATAATCAGTATTCCTTCATTCAGACTGTCAGTTTCATTATTTGGGATAATGCATATGAATAAATATTTTTTTCTTACCTTAAAAATTTTCATTTCACTTTTTTCCCTGCGGGCTGTTAGGCTCGCGGGGGCAGAAAATGCTTCAATTTATTGCGTCATTCTTGGCGCAAATTCTGTCATTTCCGGCGCCATAGTTGACGCCGGAAGTTTGTTTGTGGTTGCGTCATTTTTTGACGTATGTGTGTTAGACTTTTTTTTGCGCCAAAAAATGTGGGCGTCGTTTTCGGCGCCAGAGGATGTGGCGTCATACTTCGCGCCAAAAAATATGGGCGTTGTACTTGGCGCCAATAATGTGGGCGTCATACTTGGCGCCAAAAAATGTGGGTGTCATACTTGTCTCCACCTTTTTTCACATTATTTCAGTCTCACTTTTTCATTGCTTCTGGTTGCTAGAGGCTTGTTTATTTTGCATTTTTTCCCATTCCTGAAACTGTCATTTAAGGAATTTGATAATTTTGCTTTATATGTTGTTTTTTCTATTACATATTGCAAGATGTCACAACCTGACCCTGGATCAGAATCTACTTCTCGAAAGACGCTGCCTGATGCTGGTTCTACCAAAGTTAAGTGCATTTGTTGTAAACTTTTGGTAACTGTTCCTCCGGCTGTAGTTTGTGTTAGTTGTCATGATAAACTTTCTAACGCAGATAATGTCTCCATTAGTAATAATCCTTTACCTGTTGTTTTTCCTTCAACATCTAATGTTCAGGATGTCCCTGTTAATGTAAAAGAATTTGTTTCTAATTCTATTAGGAAGGCTCTGTCTTATTCCTCCTTCCAGTAAACGTAAAAGGTCTTTTAAAACTTCTCATATTTCAGATGAATTTTTAAGTGACCGCCATCATTCTGACTTCTGTTTCTGATGAGGATCTATCTGGTTCAGAAGATTCTGCCTCAGATATTGACACTGATAAATCTTCATATTTTTTTAAGATGGAGTTTATTCGTTCTTTACTTAAAGAAGTGTTGATTGCATTAGATATGGAGGAGTCTAGTCCTCTCGATACTAAATCTACTAAACGTTTAAATTCGGTTTTTAAACCTCATGTAGTTATTCCAGAAGTTTTTTCAGTTCCTGATGCTATTTCAGAAGTAATTTCTAGGGAATGGAATAGTCTGGGTACTTCATTTACTCCTTCTCCAAGGTTTAAGAAATTGTACCTTGTGCCATCTGATAGATTAGAATTTTGGGACAAAATCCCTAAAGTTGATGGGGCTATCTCTACTCTTGCTAAACGTACTACTATTCCTACGGCGGATAGTACTTCCTTTAAGGATCCTTTAGATAGGAAGCTTGAATCCTTTCTAAGGAGAGCTTATTTATGTTCAGGTAATCTTCTTAGACCTGCTATTTCTTTGGCTGATGTTGCGGCAGCTTCCACTTTCTGGTTGGAGGCTTTAGCGCAACAAGTGTCAGACCATAATGCTTATAGCATTGTTAAACTTCTTCAACATGCTAATAACTTTGTTTGTGATGCCATTTTTGATTTCATTAGAATTGATGTCCGGTATATGTCTTTAGCTATTTTAGCTAGAAGAGCTTTATGGCTTAAATCTTGGAATGCAGATATGACTTCTAAGTCAACTTTGCTTTCTCTTTCTTTCCTAGGTAATAAATTATTTGGTTCACAGTTGGATTCTATAATTTCAGCTGTTACTGGGGGGAAAGGAACCTTTTTGCCTCAGGACAAAAAATCTAAAGGTAAATATAGGGCTGCTAATCGTTTTCGTTCCTTTCGTCAGAATAAGGAACAGAAGCCTGACCCTTCCCCTAAAGGAACGGTTTCCATTTGGAAACCTTCTCCAGTCTGGAATAAATCCAAGCCTTTTAGAAAGTCAAAACCAGCTCCCAAATCCGCATGAAGGTGCGGCCCTCATTCCAGCACAGCTGGTAGGGGGCAGGTTACGATTTTTCAAAGATAATTTGGATCAATTCGATTCACAGTCTTTGGATTCAGAACATTGTTTCACAAGGGTAAAGAATAGGTTTCAAGGTAAGGCCGCCTGTGAGAAGATTTTTTCTCTCACGCATTCCAGTAAACCCAGTGAAGGCTCAGGCGTTTCTGAAATGTGTTTCAGACCTAGAGTTGGCTGGGGTAATTGTGCCAGTTCCAGTTCTGGAACGGGGTCTGGGGTTTTACTCAAATCTTCATTGTACCAAAGAAGGAGAATTCCTTCAAAGTTCTGGATCTAAAAATATTGAATCGTTATGTAAGGATACCAACATTCAAAATGGAGACTATAAGGACTATTCTGCCTTTTGTTCAGCAAGGGCATTATATGTCTACAATAGACTTACAGGATGCATATCTTCATATTCCAATTCATCCAGATCACTATCAGTTCCTGAGATTCTCTTTTCTAGACAAGCATTACCAGTTTGTTGCCCTTCCGTTTGGCCTAGCAACAGCTCCAAGGATCTTTTCAAAGGTTCTCAGTGCCCTTCTCTCTGTAATCAGAGAACAGGGTATTGCGGTATTTCAATATTAGGACAATATCTTGGTACTTGCTCAGTCTTTACATTCTGCAGAATCTCATACGAATCAACTTGTGGTGTTTCTTCAAAGACATGGTTGGGGGATCAATTTACCAAAGAGTTCCTTGATTCCTCAGACAAAGGTAACCTTTTTTGGGTTTTCAAATAGATTCAGTGTCCATGACTTTGTCTCCAACAGAAAAGAGACGTCTGAAGATGGTTTCAGCTTGTCGAAACCTTCAGTCTCAATCATTCCCTTCGGTAGCTTTGTGCATGGAAATTTTAGGTCTCATGACTGCTGCATCGGACGCGATCCCTTTTGCTCGTTTTCACATGAGACCTCTCCAGCTTTGTATGCTGAACCGGTGGTGCAGGGATTATACAAAGATATCACAATTAATATCCTTAAATCCCAATGTTCGATCTTCTCTGACTTGGTGGTTGAATCACCATTGTCTAATTCAAGGGGCCTCTTTTGTTCGTCCAACCTGGACTGTGATCTCAACAGATGCGAGTCTTTCGGGTTGGGGAGCTGTATGGGGATCTTTGACAGCGCAGGGGGTTTGGGAATTTCAGGAGGCGAAATTACCAGTCAACATTTTGAAACTCCGTGAGATTTTCAGAGCTCTTCAGTTCTGGCCTCTTCTGAAGAGAGAATCGTTTATTTGTTTTCAGACAGACAATGTCACAACCGTGGCGTTTGTCAATCATCAAGGTGGGACTCACAGTCCTCAGGCTATGAAAGAAGTATCTCGGATACTTGTATGGGCGGAATCCAGCTCCTGTCTAATCTCTGCGGTTCACATCCCAGGTGTAGACAATTGGGAAGCGGATTACCTCAGTCGCCAGACGTTACATCCGGGCGAATGGTTTCTTCACCCAGAGGTATTTCTTCAGATTGTTCAAATCTGGGGACTTCCAGAAATAGATCTGATGGCCTCTCATCTAAACAAGAAACTTCCCAGGTATCTGTCCAGATCCAGGGATCCTCAGGCGGAAGCAGTGGACGCGTTGTCGCTTCCTTGGAATTATCAACCTGCTTATATCTTTCCGCCTCTAGTTCTTCTTCCAAAAGTGATTTCCAAAATTCTAATGGAACGTTCGTTTGTATTGCTGGTGGCTCCAGCATGGCCTCACAGGTTTTGGTATGCGGATCTCGTTCGGATGGCAAGTTGCCAGCCTTGGACACTTCCGTTAAAGCCAGACCTTCTATCTCAAGGCCCATTTTTCCATCAGGATCTCAAATCATTAAATTTGAAGGTATGGAGATTGAACGCTTGATTTTTAGACATAGAGGTTTCTCTGACTCAGTGATTAATACTATAATACAGGCTCGTAAATCTGTGTCTAGAAAGATTTATTTCCAAGTCTGGAGGACTTATATTTCTTGGTGTTCTTCTCATAAATTCTCTTGGCATTCTTTTAGAATTCCTAGAATTTTACAGTTTCATCAGGATGGTTTGGATAAGGGTTTGTCTGCAAGCTCTTTGAAAGGTCAAATCTCTGCTCTTTCTGTTCTTTTTCACAGAAAGATTGCTAATCATTCTGATATTCATTGTTTTGTACAGGCTTTGGTTCGTATCAAGCCTGTCATTAAGTCAATCTCTCCTCCTTGGAGTCTTAATTTGGTTCTGAGGGCTTTACAGGCTCCTCCGTTTGAACCTATGCATTCTCTGGATATTAAATTACTTTCTTGGAAAGTGTTGTTCCTTTTGGCCATCTCTTCTGCTAGAAGAGTTCGAGTTATCTGCTCTTTCTTGTGAATCTCCTTTTCTGATTTTTTCATCAGGATAAGGCGGTGTTGCGGACTTAATTTAAATTTTTACCTAAGGTTGTCAATTCTAACAACATTAGTAGAGAAATTGTTGTCCCTTCATTGTGTCCTAATCCTAAGAATTCTATGGAGAGATCTTTACATTCTTTGGATGTAATAAGAGCTTTGAAATATTATGTTGAAGCTAATAAAGGTTTTAGAAAGACTTCTAATCTATTTGTTATCTTTTCTGGTTCCAGGAAAGATCAGAAGGCTTCTGCCATTTCCTTGGCATCTTGGTTAAAGTCTTTGATTCATCATGCTTATGTAGAGTCGGGTAAGTCCCCGCCTCAAAGGATTACGGCTCATTCTACTAGGTCAGTTTCTACTTCCTGGGCTTTTAGGAATGAAGCTTCTGTTGATCAAATTTGCAAAGCAGCAACTTGGTCTTCTTTGCATACTTTTACTAAATTCTACCATTTTGATGTTTTTTCTTCTTCTGAAGCAGTTTTTGGTAGAAAAGTACTTCAGGCAGCTGTTTCAGTTTGATTCTTCTGCTTATAATTTCAGTTTTTTTCATTATAAGATTAAAACTTTTTGATTTGGGTTGTGGATTATTTTTTCAGCGGAATTGGCTGTCTTTATTTTATCCCACCCTCTCTAGTGACTCTTGCGTGGAAGTTCCACATCTTGGGTGTCTGCTATCCCATACGTCACTAGCTCATGGACTCTTGCTAATTACATGAAAGAAAACATAATTTATGTAAGAACTTACCTGATAAATTAATTTCTTTCATATTAGCAAGAGTCCATGAGGCCCACCCTTTTTTGTGGTGGTTATGATTTTTTTTGTATAAAGCACAATTATTCCAATTCATTATTTTTAATGCTTTCGCTCCTTTCTTATCACCCCACTTCTTGGCTATTCGTTAAACTGAATTGTGGGTGTGGTGAGGGGTGTATTTATAGGCATTTTAAGGTTTGGGAAACTTTGCCCCTCCTGGTAGGAATGTATATCCCATACGTCACTAGCTCATGGACTCTTGCTAATATGAAAGAAATGAATTTATCAGGTAAGTTCTTACATAAATTATGATATATATATATATATATATATATATATATATATATATATATATATATATATATATATATATATATATATACATACACACATATATACACACACATATATTGTGTATGTATATGTGTGTTTGTGTGTGTATGTGTATATATATATGTATGTGTGTGTGTGTATGTATGTATATATATATATATATATATATATATATATATATATATATATATATATATATATATATATATATATATATATATATATATATATTCCAAAAAATGCAGGCATTCACTGGACTTTATAACTAAAAATAAAACTTTAGTATTCCATATTAAAAGTGAGAGACATAACGTTTCGGCACCAAATTGTGCCTTTGTCAAATGTCACAAAACATCAGAGGTAGTGCAATCAAGCACCTAAAATCAGCTAACAAACATTAAAAACATACATAGTAACATAGTAGATAAGGTTGAAAAAAGACTGAAGTCCATCGAGTTCAACCTATGCAAATCTAAAATACTTACAAAAAGCTCCAGTTAAGCTTAAATAACTCCATTAAAATGTGACCCATTTAATACTAGCAATCATATCCATTAATTTTGTTTATATACAGAAATTTATCCAGACTATTTTTAAATGTATCTATGGTATTGGCATTCACTACCTCCTTTGGTAATGAGTTCCACAATTTTATTGCTCTTACAGTGGAAAAAACGTTTCCGTTGCAGGATTAAATCTCCTTTCCTCCAACCTTAAATAATGACCTCTTGTCAGAAAGAATTTTCTTGGAATAAACAGAGCTTCTGCCATCTCTGTATATGGGCCTTGAATATATTTATATAAAGTAATCGTGTCACCTCTCAAGCGCCTTTTTTCTAAAGAAAACAGACCCAGTTTGGCTAGCCTCTCCTCATAGGTTAATTTCTCCAATCCCCTTATTAGCTTTGTGACCCTTCTCTGAACTTTTTCTAGTTCTGCAATATCTTTTTTAGCAATCGGTCCCCAGAACTGCACTCCAAACTCAAGGTGAGGTCTTACCAGGGCTTTATATAATGACAGAATTATGCTTTCCTCCCTTGAATCAATGCCTCTTTTAATACATGCTAGTATCTTATTAGCCTTTGAAGCCGCTGCCCTGCATTGTGCACCCATCTTTAGCTTGTTATCTATTACTACTCCCAAATCCCTTTCCTCCTGTGTTTGGCTAAGTCTTGTCCCATTTAAAAAATACGTAGCCTGCTTATTTTTACTTCCAAAATGTAGACCCTTATAAAGCATAAGAATAAGCATTGCCGCCAAACATCCGCTCGCATCTTCCTGCGTGGAGCAATGATGTCACGTTGGCATGCTAACGTCCCTAGTAACGTGTATATGCTAAGCGGCAGTGCGTGAATTGAACCAGGCGCAAATTGAAGAACACATGTTGTGACAATGCGCATGCGTGAGACATACCTAATCAAGGGATGCTTGGGTTGTCAATAGCAACCAACAAAAACATAGCCAGCGTATAGTCTGAAACATGTGTGCATCAAATATACATAAATGGTGACGAATCATAATACATGTCAGATGCCCAGTCAGCACAGTGGGTGTGTAACTAAACCAACCAGATCAACTAGAGGATCATGTCAGGACAGAGCGAGTGATTAACACTCATTAGACACATCAACCTTGCCGACAAAACAGGCAACTAAAATGTATTAGTGCAATGACATATTAAAAAGATGGCATAATTCAATAAGACAGTAACATGACAGAGCAGGTGGAAAAATGCAATAATGAAACATGCATACTATGTCAAAGTCCATTAACCCAAAACCTGACAAACAGTATAAGATCAGGAGGGACACCTAAGGGCAACGTGAGTCCATCGAGCATATTAGAAACATTCCAAAACAGCAGACACCCAGCTGGAAAAGCAGAATGGGACCAGCAGACCCAAGGGAGCATTCAAGGTTTGTTGTGGACAAATTAGTAGAAAGGGCTGAAGTCCAGTGACATATTAAGGCCCCGTGGAGCCAAGGTATCCAGCCTATGTACCTTGAGCCACCTAATACTCGCACATCTATTAGGAGTTGCACTAGATTACTTACTAATATTAGGGACATTTCCCATACACATTTGTACTCTAATCTTAGTCTAGCTGAAAACAAGGCGCTAGCTGATCTAAGTAATGACACATCTATTATCATCCGCCCTGCTGATAAGGGCGGGTCTATTGTCATTTTAGACTATACTGATTATCGCCAAGAGGCATTAAGGCAACTGGCTGATTCTAACACGTACTTAAGACTTAGGGGTAACCCTACATATATCTACAAAAAAAGCTATTGACATTTTTTTACAGTGTAGTTTTGAAGCAGGTATTTTGAATGAGGAGTTAGCATTTTTGGTAACTGATCATCCGGTTGTACCTGCATTGTACCTACTCTCGAAGGTTCATAAAACTTTAACAAACCCCCCGGGCAGACCTATTGTGTCTGCCCGTGGTTCAGTCCTTACCAACTTAGCCATTTACATTGATTCACATCTCCACAGTATTGTCAAGGGCATATCTACAGGATTCGCCTAGTCTATTGAAAGTACTTAAGGGGTACACTTATCTTCGACAGGATGACATCCTAGTCAACATGGACGTGGACAGTCTCTACACTGTGATCCCCCACGTTGGAGGGATTGAGGCTGTCAGGTCCATGGTGACTTGGAATGTCCACTATTGTGGTCTGCCCATTGAATTTCTTTGTGTTCTGCTTATCTTTTGTTTGGAGAAGAATTACTCCAAATTTGAAGGTGGCTATTATCTGCAGGTGGCCGGCACTGCCATGGGTTCGAATGTGGCACCCACTTACGCTAACATCTATATGGCCTGGTATGAACAGGAATTGATTAAACCATTTGAGCACCCCCAAGTGAAATATTATACTCGCTATATAGATGATGTCTTTCTAATTTGGAGGGGTAGTGAGTTGATGTTGCGTGAGTGGGTGTCACATTTGAACCAAATGGCAAGCACCATACGTTTTTTTTAAGCTTGAATTCAGTCTCATGAACGTACATTTCTTGGATTTAAGTGTGTTTACGGTTGATGACTCTGGTGGTATGTGGTTCGGTACATCTTTGTACACGAAACCCACTGACCGCAACTCATTATTAGATGCCAATAGTTTCCATCCTAGACACCAAAAGAAAGGTGTTCTCACCTCCCAACTTACCCGTGTCATGAGAAATAACAGCGAGACACCCATGAGGCTGACCCAACTAAATGAGATGGGAGAGAAGTTGAGTAAAAGAGGTTACGCAAAAGATGATATATGTGCTATTCAGGAAAAACTATTGAATACTGATGTTGCCAGAAGCACTAGTACTTTCGCTAAGGATACTTGTGAACAACTTAATTTGATCACCACATACACGCCTGGTTGTGAGCGGCTTACAGGAGCAGTATGAAGACATTGGCCGGTGGTGGAGACGGACCCTACACTACCATTTCGTAGTATGACAGCACCCAGGTTGGTCTATCGTAGGGCTAGAAACCTCAGGGATGCCCTGGTCAATTCAGACCCAGTTAGTCATTATCGCAAGGAGACATGGCTAAAATCGTCTAAATTGGGATGCTTCCCTTGCGGCAGCTGCACCACTTGCAATAGCATGCTAAAGGGTGACTCCTTTCAGCATCCACACAAGAACCAAAGATACAAGATCAACTACCGACTGAGTTGCACAAGTACATTTGTTGTCTATATGCTGGTTTGCCCTTATTCCAATGTATATATGGGGAAAGGATGGCGAACCACAGATACGCCATTCGAGAAGCTCTAAAAAATGGCGAATCAGACCAACCAGTAGCACGTCACTGTGCAATACATAAACGTTATGTTTCAAATATAAGGTCTATGTTGATAGACCATGTACCTCCTATGCCTAGAGGTGGTGATCGGGCCAAGAGACTGTTGCAGTTGGAAAGCAGGTGGATATATAGGCTGGATACCTTGGCTCCACGGGGCCTTAATACGTCACTGGACTTCAGCCCTTTCTACTAATTTGTCCACAACAAACCTTGAATGCTCCCTTGGGTCTGCTGGTCCCATTCTGCTTTTCCAGCTTGGGTGTCTGCTGTTTTGAAAAGTTTCTAATATGCTCGATGGACGCACGTTGCCCTTAGGTGTCCCTCCTGATCTTATACTGTTTGTCAGGTTTTGGGTTAATGGACTTTGACATAGTATGCATGTTTCATTATTGCATTTCTCCACCTGCTCTGTCATGTTACTGTCTTATTGAATTATGCCATCTTTTTAATATGTCATTGCACTAATACATTTTAGTTGCCTGTTTTGTCAGCAAGGTTGATGTGTCTAATGAGTGTTAATCACTCGCTCTGTCCTGACATGATCCTCTAGTTGATCTGGTTGGTTTAGTTACATACCCATTGTGCTGACTGGGCATCTGACATGTATTATGATTCGTCACCATTTATGTATATTTGATGCACACATGTTTCAGACTATACGCTGGCTATGTTTTCTCTTTTAAGGTGTATCCAGTCCACGGATCATCCATTACTTGTGGGATATTCTCCTTCCCAACCGGAAGTTGCAAGAGGACACCCACAGCAGAGCTGTTATATAGCTCCTCCCCTAACTGCCATATCCAGTCATTCTCTTTCAACTCTCAACAAAGATGGAGGTAGTAAGAGGAAAGTGGTGAAATATAGTTAGTTTTTGTCTTCAATCAAAAGTTTATTATTTTTAAATGGTACCGGAGTTGTACTATTTTATCTCAGGCAGCATTTAGAAGAAGAATCTGCCTGCGTTTTCTATGATCTTAGCAGAAGTAACTAAGATCCACTGCTGTTCTCACATATGTCTGAGGAGTGAGGTAACTTCAGAGGGAGAATGGCGTGCAGGTAATCCTGCTATTGAGGTATGTGCAGTTTTAAGTTTTTCTAGGGACTAGAAAATGCTGCTGGTACCTGATTAATGTAAGTTAAGCCTAAAAACAGTGATTTAATAGCGACTTGTATCAGGCTTACTACCAGAGATATATACTCTGATAATATGACAATATAAAACGTTTGCTGGCATGTTTAATCGTTTTTATATATGCTTTGGTGATAAAACTTATTGGGGCCTAGTTATTTCCACATGGCTGGCTTGATTTTTGCTTAGAAACAGTTTCCTGAGGCGTTCCACTGTTGTAGTATGAGTGGGAGGGGCCAATTTTAGAGCTTTTTTGCGCAGTTAAAATTACAGACAGAAACATTCAGCTTCCCTCAGCAGTCCCCTGCATGCTATAGGACATCTCTGAAGGGCTCTAAAGGCTTCAAAAGTCGTTTATTGAGGAAGGTAGGGCCTCAGCTGAGCTGTGGCAGTTGTTGTGACTGTTTAAAAAACGTTTATTTTGTTTTTTTGATCCGTTTTTTTGCATTAAGGGGTTAATCATCCATTTGCAAGTGGGTGCAATGCTCTGCTAACCTATTACATACACTGTAAAACATTTTGTTTGATTTACTGCCTTTTTTCACTGTTTTTCAAATTTTGACAAAATTTGTTTCTCTTAAAGGCACAGTACCGTTTTTTTATATTTGCTTGTTAACTTGATTTAAAGTGTTTTCCAAGCTTGCTAGTCTCATTGCTAGTCTATACAAACATGTCTGACATAGAGGAAACTCCTTCTTCATTATGTTTAAAAGCCATGGTGGAACCCCATATGAGAATGTGTACTAAATGTATTGATTTCACTTTAAACAATAAAGATCAGCTTTTGTCTTTAAAAAATTTATCACTAGAGGATTCTGGCGAGGGGGAAGTTATGCCGACTAACTCTCCCCACGTGTCAGACCCTTTGACTCCCGCTCAATGGACTCACGCTCAAATGGCGCCAAGTACATCTAGGGCGCCCATATCGATTACTTTACAAGACATGGCGGCAGTCATGGATAATACACTGTCAGCTGTATTAGCCAGACTACCTGAATTTAGAGGAAAGCGTGATAGCTCTGGTGTTAGGCGTAATACAGAGCATACAGACGCTTTAAGAGCTATGTCTGATACTGCCTCACAATTTGCAGAAGCTGAGGAAGAACTTCAGTCTGTGGGTGATATCTCTGACTCAGGGAAACCTGATTCTGATATTTCTACTTTTAAATTTAAGCTTGAGAACCTCCGTGTTTTGCTTAGGGAGGTTTTAGCTGCTCTGAATGACTGTGACACAATTGCAGTGCCAGAGAAATTGTGTAGACTGGATAAATACTTTGCAGTGCCGGTGTGTACTGAGGTTTTTCCAATATCTAAAAGGTTTACAGAAATTATTAATAAAGAGTGGGATAGACCCGGTGTGCCATTTTCCCCTCCTATTTTTAGAAAAATGTTTCCCATAGACACCACTACACGGGACTTATGGCAGACGGTCCCTAAGGTGGAGGGAGCAGTTTCTACTTTAGCAAAGTGTACTACTATCCCTGTCGAGGACAGTTGTGCTTTTTCAGATCCTATGGATAAAAAATTAAAGGGTTACCTTAAGAAAATGTTTATTCAACAAGGTTTTATCCTGCAGCCCCTTGCATGCATTGCCCCTGTCACTGCTGCTGCGGCGTTCTGGTTTGAGTCTCTGGAAGAGGCTTTACAGACAACGTCTCCATTGGAGGACATACTTGACAAGCTTAGAGCACTTAAGCTAGCTAATTCTTTTGTTTCTGATGCCATTGTTCATTTGACTAAACTAACGGCTAAGAATTCTGGATTTGCCATCCGGGCGCGTAGGGCGCTATGGCTTAAATCTTGGTCAGCTGACGTGACTTCAAAGGATAAACTACTTAACATACCCTTCAAGGGGCAGACTCTATTCGGGCCTGGTTTGAAGGAAATTATTGCTGACATTACTGGAGGTAAAGGTCATGCCGTTCCTCGGGACAGGTCCAAATCATGGGCCAAACAGTCTAATTTTCGTGCCTTTCGAAACTTCAAGGCAAATGCAGCATCAACTTCCTCTGCTACAAAACAAGAGGGAACTTTTGCTCAGCCTGCTGCTGCCTCTAAGACAGCATGAAGGAACGGCCCCTATCCGGTAACGGATCTAGTAGGGGGCAGACTTTCTCTCTTCGCCCAGGCGTGGGCAAGAGATGTTCAGGATCCCAGGGCGTTGGAGATTATATCTCAGGGGTATCTTCTGGACTTCAAGGCTTCTCCTCTACAAGGGAGTTTTCACCTTTCAAGATTATCTGTCAACCAGATAAAGAAAGAGGCATTCTTAAACTGTGTGCAAGACCTCCTAGTTATGGGAGTGATCCATCCAGTTCC
>NC_069499.1:1212885980-1212949310 GCF_027579735.1 Bombina bombina | reverse complement strand
GCAAGTTCTTTCAACAGCTGCAACTCAAATCAGACTAATCAGTCTTGAACAACCTCAAGCAAGCCTGAATTTTATCAAGGGAAGCTTCTTGATAAAAAAAGGTCAGGGATGCTGTCACACCATACTGAAGAAGCTGCAGATAAGTAGACTACACTAACAGTTGGAGGACGCATATAGCCTACCTGCTCAAAGGATCTCCTGAGGAAACCTTAAAGTGAAAAAAAGGATTGTTAGCATACCTAGTCAAAGTGGAAATAGCACTGTCCATCTTTGGAATAGTTTTCCAGAGTATAAAGAAAACGTTTTTGAATTTGGCAAAGGGAACAAAAGAAATGTCTGGTTTGTTCCATTCTTTGCTAGTTATCTCAGAAACCAGGAAGGTAACATTGTTCGGGACTGCCTTAAAGAATTTATCAATCCTTTTCAGATTTTGTCTGCAGGTGAAGTGTCCCCAATCTGCAAGGCAAATAAAATCTTCCTGCAATATAATGTATTTAATGTGAAATTAAAAGACACAACTTTTGCTACTTACTTCATAAGGGGGGTCCTGGGTTTCTGAATAATTGTCCTCAGCTGGGGAGGAGGATTCTATTTATAATATACTACTGGTGGGTACAGGGTACCTAGATGGGTCACACCTTAGGAATGTCCCAGATGAGCCCAGGGCTTGCAAAGTGATCTTTTGGTAATTTTGTATGTGTTTGTGTTTGGTGGAGGCACGAACGCCTTCAGTTGTGAACTTACAGAATTAATGTACTGTTTTAAATTAGGAGACAGCTCAGTAGAACTGTCCAGGGGATAACCCTGGTGGGTAATAAATACCTGAGTACTCAAATGCAAATACAACACTGTATAACTCTGTCTAGCAATATGCGCAGATTCAGCACATAGGTTACAAAGCTGAGGGGAGGGGGGCACCAACACTTCCTTACATAGCAAACACATATGAGATGGGTTTAAAATTGCCAGTAGATTGCCCTTCTAATGGATCATTGTTATGTCCAAAGACTTTAGCTGCATAATGATTTAGAATAGTAAGGACATGCAAGTACAGTGCTGCGGAATTTGTTGGCGCTTTATGAATAAAGAATAGTAATCCTAAGTATCTAAAATTAGATAGCAGCACATAAATACAATATAATAGGCACAGCAAGGGTCAACACCCTTAGGGGAACACACAAATATAAGCACAATGTAATATAAAATATAAAAAATTACAGTTTTAGTCACTACAAGGTTAAATAAATATAAATTTATGCAATTCTAGTTAATGAGTGGTTACCAATAAGGCTCTGAGGAGAATTTGCAGTGTGTCATCAAAGATGGCCACAGTCTGTGGGGGGAAAAGAAAAAAGTTGAAGGGATAGTAAAGTCAAAATTAAACTTTCATGATTCAGCTAGGGCATGCCATTTTAAACAACTTTTTAATTTACTTTTATCATCAAATTTGCTTTGTTCTCTTGGTATTCTTAGTTGAAAGCTAAACCTATGTAGGCTCATATGCTAATTTCTAAGCCCTTGAAGGCCGCCTTTTATCTGAATGCATTTGTCAGTTTTACACTTTTTTCCCACAGCTAGAGGGCATTAGTTCATTTGTTTTAAATAACTTAATGTGCGTGAGCACAATGTAATCTATATAAGAGTCAGCACAAATTGCCTGAAATGCAAGTCTTTTAAAAGATCTGAAATAAGGAGTCAGTCAGCAGAAGTTTAGATACAAAGTAATTACCGGTGTAAAAAGTACAGTGGGTATTGAAAAGAATACCCCCCCCCCTTTGAAAATAATCACATGTTGTTGCTTTGCAGCCTGCATAAGACAGACAGTTTTTGTTTATCCTGTTGTAATTACTCAGTGCAACTTATATCATCCAAGTGAAATATATAACACCAACATGTCAGACAAAAATAAAGACAATTCAAAAACAGAATAGCTGAGTTGCAAAAAGGATCACCCCCTCCTAAAATTACTTGTAAACTCAAATAGGTGTAGCTAATCACATTCTCAGTGGCACATACAAAGCGATTTGACATTCAACTGTTATCAGCTGTGGGCATATTGATTAGCTCAGTATGAAAAGGGCTTTCCTGGAGCATCGCAGTCCCTGGTAGTGCAACTGAAGCAAACAATCAACTATGGGTGTCAAGGCACTGTCAAAAGATCTCCGGGATAATGTTGTGAACAGGCACAAGTCAGGAGATGGATACAATAATGCATAGAAGCACAGTGTAAAGTCTATTATTAAGAAGTGGAAGGTATTTGGTACAACACAGACCCTCTCTGGATTAGGACTATGCTTCAAACTATTACATTCTTCATTACATTATCTTTCCATTGATATATAATTTTATGGTATTACTCCAAAACAATGTTATTAGCTATCACACCTCAAAAATACTTTTTTTCCAAAAGTTTTCTACAATTTTGGCCACTACTGTATATGTATAGTATACTTATTTCACTCCCAATAATTAACCAAGTCATATTCAGAGTTCATGCCCTGGGGTACCCTGGTTCTTAACTTAAAGATCCAGAACATGTCGCTTTTATTTAGCAAGCGATTCCTGTCACCACCTCTCTTAGGTCTAAATACCTGTTCAATAATGCACCATTTAAAGGTGAATAACTGTTTGTCATGATGAACTGCAAAATGTTGAACCAGAGGTGTGGAGGCAGTGTCTATGCTAATTGAGGAAAAATGTTAACACATCCGAGAACGGAGATCACGTGTCCTTAACCCTACATATTGTAAATTGCATTAGACACATGTTAAGAAATAGACAACATATACCCTTCAACACAAAACTGTCCGTTTTATCATGGCATAATCACATGGTTTACATTATTGTATGTCCACACCGAAACATCCCATTATGTTTAAACCATGAACTGTGTCCATTGTTAACCTTAGGTAATTTAGATGGAGAAATAATATTACCTATAGTCTTACCTCTCCTGTAAGAACATCTCAAACCACTCTTAACAACTTTAACTAACTTATAATCAGCTAACAAAGTGTTTAAGTGTCTACGTACAATCTTGCATATCTCACTATACTGGGCGCTATAGTTTGTAACAAAAGTGGCGCCCTGGTGAGTTCTATTTGTACTTGTGTTGTCTCCTAGAAATAGCACCCTGTCAACAGAATCCACCTCTGACCTAGCCTTTTTAAAATATTTATTTTAGTGTAACCTCTCTCTTTCAATCTACCACTTAATGAATTGGCTTCTTCTTTTTACATGGTAGAATCAGAGCAATTCTGCCTAGTACATACAAATTGTCCCTTTGCTATAGCATAGGGTACATGTCTTGGATGTCAGCTTTTGGCATGGAGTAACGTGTTACCTGAGATGGGCTCACTCTAGTGGCAATAGAGCCATGTTTTTGTCCCATCAATGTGATGTCTAAATAATTAATATTGTACTTTTGAAATTTAAAGGTAAAACATAGTCCCATTTGATTGCAATTCAACCAACCAACAAAATCTCGGGCTAGTGTGTCTCCTCCATGCCAGAAAATGAGTGAATCATCAATAAATCTCTTGTACTGAGTAATATAATTCCTGTAAGACTTGTTATCAGCATAAACATGGGATAGCTCCCACCAATCCATATACAGGTTTGCATAAGAGGGGGAAAATTTGGCTCCCATGTCTGTCTCACGTTTCTGCAGATAACATGTTTCTTCAAATTTAAAGTAGTTGTGTGTCAAGAGAGAGGAAACAACCCATACAATATATTCCTGAAACTTGAAAATCTGAGTATCTAAACTGCAAATATCGTACCGCTTCCAGCCCTTTATCATAGAGTATAGAAGAGTAGAGAGAAGTAACATCTACTGTTTAACTACCCAGAGGTGTCATCCCATGGAACATAATCAATTTTATTAGATGTTTATCCTTGAATATAGGGGGTATCACGTCACCAATAAAGAGAGAGGCTATAATCAGGCAGTTAGGCAGGTACAAACCTGATATAGCGCTCTTACAGGAAACACACCTGAACTCAATAGAAAAAGCCAAGTTAAAAACCAAATGGGTCAGGGAGATTATTGCCGCTCCAGTTGATACACAGAAAAAAAGGTAGCTATTCTTTTAAACAAACAGTTAATGTACAAAATTAAGGCCAGTGAAGTTGACACTAATGGAAGATACCCAAATTTTAGAGATTATAATCAATAATAAATTATTAGTTCTATGTAATATATATGGTCCAAACAGTGTGGATAGGGCTTTTTGGGATGATCTGACGCTTAAACTTTATAAATATTTAGACCAAAATGTAATAGTTGTTGGCGAAATGAATTTAATCGCAACTCCCAACTTAGATAGATTAAACAAAACCCCCTTGATCAAGAAAGATAGGAATCTTACAAAAAATTTCCGCCCAACTAGGGCTTATCGATTTATATGGAGTATTCAAAATCCGGATCTCAGATCCTATACATTTTTATCCAAAGGTCACCAATCACTGTCAAGGATTGACATGTTTTTATATCAGATTCCCTTATTAGTCTAGATCCCAAGTTAGATATTAAAGACATAGTGATCTCTGACCATGCCATTATTTCACTGGAGTTGGAACGTACGATCATTCCAAATGGTCCATATTAATAAAATGTATTTTCCCAGATATTTAAGTAATGATACCAATTTTTAAAACTGGTTAAGGGAGAGATGGCGAGACTATTATAATTTTAATGCGGCATACATAGAGAAAACTGATTTTTTTTGGGAGGCAGCCAAAGCTGTGATGCGGGCTGAAATTAAAGGCTACCTCTGCATCCTTAAAAAAAAAAAAGCCAAGCAAAGAGAAATACAATTCTCCAATCAAGTTAAAACCACATACAACGCATATATCTCTAACCCAATTAAGATATCTTAATCAAGCAAAAACGGCTTTGAAGGACCTTAGGCAGAGGGCTATATTTGGAGGCTACATGGGTAGATCTGCGAAATTCCTCACTAGGATCACGAAACCAACATCTAGAAATATTATTACGGCTATCAGAAGTGGTAAGAACAGATGTATAGATACTGAAAAAGCATTTCATAGCTTTTTTCCAAGACCTATATAAAGCGGAGGAGGTAGACCAGGTTAAGAAAGAACTATTTTGGAGAAACATTAAGATACCAAAACTCTCGCAAGAAATAACGACAGACCTAAATAGACCCATCTCTCTCCAGGAGATTTCGGATGGTATTAAGACCGCAAAGACAAACAAAGCAGCAAGCCCAGATTTACTCCCCCTAGAATTCTATAGAATTATGCAGGAGCAGGTTTCCCCTGTATTGCATAAATTGTTCAATCAATATTTCTTTGGTAATATCAGATGCTCACCTTACTTTGCGGCCTCAAACATCACTCTGATTCCTAAAAAAATAAAGACCAATTTCTCTCCTGAATTATAATTACAAATTGTTGGCCTCTATTTTATCAAAAAAGATTAAAAGGTAACTTAGGCACTATAATTCACGAGGATCAAACAGGCTTTATGGCAGGCAGGAATCCTGTGAAAAACATGCAAAAAGTAATGTTGACTCTAGATGTCCTCTGGAATAAATTTAAATACTCGGAGGCTAGGAATTTAGTGGATGCTGCATTATTAACGGTCGATGCTGAGAAAGCTTTTGACCACATTAGCTGGGACCACCTCTTTTTTTTGTTTTTACGGGCCATATAACTAATGGCCCGTAAAAACATATAAAAGTTTTTGGTTTTACGGGCCATATAAATAATTTTATACATTTGATATATAGTACGCCAGTGTCCCTGCTGGTTATTAATAATTCACTTACTAAACTATTTTTCTTGCACAGAGGTACGCGACAGGGCTGCCCGCTGTCCCCGCTTCTCTTTAATATTTCATTGGAACCCCTAGCTATTATGTTACACCAAAATCTGGATGGAATTCAAATAGGAGATCAGAATCTCATGCTATCTTTATATGCTGATGACTTACTACTATTTTTAAGTAATCTGAAGGTTAATCTTCCAAGGGCCATAGCCGATATTAATCTATTTGGCAGTATTTCGGGGTATAAGATTAATGCAACAAAGTCAGAACTTTTATGGCTATATAAATCTAAAGATGGTAACATTGAGCATTCTTTTATAGAGTCCCTAATTATTAACTATCTGGGTATTAGTTTAAGTGCAAACCCCCAGGAGTGGTACCAATTAAATTTTCCTAAGTGCTTTAATGCATGTTTATATAAAATTGAGGACTGGATCAACCTACCAATATCTCTCTCTGCACGTGCTATGTTAATTAAAAACTAATATTTCCAAAATTGTTATACCTAATACAAAATATTCCGGTATTTTTAGTTAAAGTAGATGTTAAAAGATTTAACAAAGATTGCTCTAGGCTTATCTGGGAAGGAGCTAAACCCAGAATAGCCTTTGAGCATCTCACAAACCCCAGAATAGTGGCAGGTCTAGCGCTACCCAATATCAAATACTATAATCTAGCGGTGTTGGCCAAATTCGCGATAGACTGGATTACCGAGAAGGAACAGGTTACTCTTTGAAGTACGAATTAAACCTAATTGCGCCATTTCAGTTGAGCGCTATACTACATTGCCCACCAAGTGCTCTGCCATCAAACATTTGTAATCTAATTACTATTAAAAATATAACGACAGCATGGCAGAAGTCCTGTTGGGAGTCTAAATGTACTCCTTTTGTGTCAGAATTTCTTCCCATCATAGGAAACCATAACTTTACGCCTGGCCTATCCAATATAGTGTTCCAGCACTGGCAAAAGAAGGGTTTAATTTGGGTTAAACAAATAGCTAGAGCTGATTTAACGCTTGAATCCTTCCGAGCTCTCTTCAATAAATATGGATTAGAGAAGAGACTTTGCCTATCTACAGCTGCAGCACTTTTTCACAGGGTTAAAATAGGAAAATGGGTTAGACTGGTCGCTTTGTGACTTATTTAGCAGAATTAACCTATACCGTAATCGGATATATTCTATTACTCCTCTATATTCTATTTTGAATTGCGCTGCTCCGGTCGATGCACTGGAATATGTTTAAAAAAAAATAAAAAAATGGGTAAGACAGGAGACAGCAGATAGTCTTAAATTGATAGACAAGGCTTGGGTTTTGACGACCTTGCCAGAATCGCATTTAAAATTGATTTATATGGCCTATTTAACATCAAACACCCTAACTAGATGGTACAAATCAAATATCTACTGTTCAAGATTCAGAGCCAGCTCTGCAGATATCTACAACTGTTTCTGGAAGTGTCCCAAAATCGCCCAATTTTGGGGAAAAATTAATCATTGGATAAATTCAGTATTAGCACTAGACTTCACCATCCAAGCACAGGATGCTTTCCTACTAGCTAATTTCCAGTGTATACATAAAAACTTTTCATTAATTAATACAGTGATTTTCCTGGCTCGTAATCTTATCCTCAGAACCTGAATCAGTCATCTCCAAAGTTTTCAGTATTTAAACAGGGAGTGATTACACAATGCTCGGCAGATCAATATACAGAATCTGACTGACACACAATTGGCTGTATACCTTTAAAAATGGACCGGATTTATTCATTCTCTTCCCGAGGCAATGCAAACTCAACTAGTGAAACCGTTAATAAACTCTGCCTATGTTCAAATGAACATCTATGCAGGACATCTACCCAATATCTGGTTAGGCTTATGGGAGTAAGACTTCTGCCCCATCTATCTAAATACTTCCTCCTCTGATCCCCCCTTTCCCTCTTTTCCACCCCCCTTTTTTCCCCCTGTTTTTCTTGGTTTCTTTGTTTTTATGTTGTTCACCATATATATGATTTGTCGATCTCTGTTTTTTTTTTTTACTGTGAAATATTATACAAGGAATTATCTTTAGAAATTCCAACAGTTGGGTTACTTGTAACTTAATACAGTTGGTTTTTGCACGTGATGCTATGTTTTAAAGTGAAAACAAGTCCCCCATTGACATCAAGGAAGGATGTGTATTTATTGTTCCCATGATCGGGATCTTCTTAAGTTTCTGAGTTTTGTCTTCCTAGTAGGACTTTTAGGTCCTGGGGTAGTGCAAGGGTACTTTTCTGGACAATATAGGTTTCAGGTGTCATCCTTCCTTTGAACAAACTCTCTTTCAAGAGATCTTGTCCAATCTATTTTCCCATGGAGGGGAAATGAATCTGGAGGAGAGTACCCTTGTTTCATCTTCAAGGGTGATTTTTTGGGGGATCTTATTAAGTTCTCTATCTTGGAGAAGATTCCTAACAGAGGTCAGACAATCAAGGATTTTTCCCTCTCCGCAGTCTCCTGTCCAACCAACAGCAAGCGCTACTGGTCCAGTAAATAGAGCCATCTTTCTACCAGAGGTGGGAGTCTGGATCTAACTGCAGTTGATTTTACCTTCAGTCTCTTACGGTAGGAGGGAATTGGTCTGATGACTCCATGGACATCATTCCCTGTTGTTATTTTCATAAGAGGATATCATTCGGATCTGTCTCAGAGGATAGATCTAGATCAGTTGAAAAGAGACATTCTATCGTAGAGGTTTTCAGGAGTATCTGTCTCAGGGTGCGTATTTCTGGAGACATTCCTGGGTGATGTGACCACAGACGCCATCCTGCTGGGCTGGGAAGCAGTCTGGTATTTGTTTTTAGGTGCAGGGAGGATACACTCGGAGTGTCTGCTCTCCTCATCATATTGGAGTTGAGAGCGATTTACAATGCTCTGAACTGGTCTTAGTCATCCTTGGTTTGGTTCCAGTTGGAGGATATTACCTCAATAGCTTTCATTATTCACTAGGAAGGAACTAGGAGTTCCTTAGCCATGTGGGAGGTGACTGGGATTGTTCAGTGGGCGGAAGCTCACTATTGCTGTCTGTCATGAACTGACAGTTATTTCATCCTGGGGAGTGGGAACTCCTTCCGGAGGTGTTCTCCAGTTTATCTCTCAAAAGGGGGATGCCGGAGTTGGATCTGATGGCATCTCAGCTAAATGCCAAGCTTCTAAGGTACGGTTTTAGGTCAAGGGATCCTCAGGCCGCTCTGATAGATGCTCTGGCGGTCCTTTTGGGATTTCAGGCTGGCTTACCTGGTTCATCCGTTTGCTCTACTTCCACGAGTACTCGCTCGTATCAGAGTAGGGAGTGTCGGTGATTCTATAGCCCCTGCGTGGCCTCGCAGGATCTGGTGTGCAGACCTAGTAGAGATGTCGTCTCTCCCACCTTGGAGGCTGCCTCTGAGGAAGGACCTTCTGATTCAGGGTCTCTTCCTTCATCCATATCTGGTTTCTCTAAAGCTGACTGCTTGGAGATTAAAGGCTTAGTTCTGTCTAAGCATGGTTTTTCTGAAGTCGGTCATTGAGACCATGCTTCAGGCTCACAGACCTGTTTTTAGAAGGATTTTCATAAATATCTTTTTTTGGGTGTGAATCCATGGTTGTCTCCTGGAGTCCTTAAATGTTTTCCTTTCTCCGGGATGGTCTGGAGAAGGGTTTGCCAGAAAGTATCCTGAAGTTTTACTGCATTGTCTATTTTGCCACATAGCGTCTGGTGGTCATTCCAGTTGAGCAATCTTTTTATCAGACTCTGGTCAGTATCAGGCCTGTGTTTAAGTCGGCTACTCCTTCTTGGAGTCCTAACCTGGTTCTTAAAGTTTTGCAGCAGGCTCTGTTTGAACCAATGCATTTTATAGATTTCTTGGAAGGCTTGTTTCTTGTTCCTATCTCTTCTGCTTGGAGAGTATCAGAACTCTCAGCTCTGCAGTGTGATTCCCCTTATCTTATTAAGGTGGGGTTTCGTACTAAGTAAGGTTTCCTTTCTAAAAGATGTTTCAGACAGGAATTTTAATCAGGAAATTGTTGTTCCTTCTCTATGTCATAATCCTTCTCACAAGCATAGTTTGTTACATAACCTGGATGTTGTGTGTGCTTTAAAATTCTTCTTGCAGGCTACTAAGGTTTTTCCCCGGTATTCTGCCTTTTTTGTTTTTTTCTCTGGGAAACACAAGGGTCAGAAAGCTACAAATTCTTCTCTTTTTCTCTTGTTGAGAAGTATAATTTGTTTGGACAGCTGATTCCTGAGAGAATTACAGCTCATTCTACGAGTTCTGTTTCCTCTTCCTGGGCTTCCACAAATTAAGCTTCTGTGGCACAGTTTTGCAGGCTGCAACTTGGTCTTTTCTGCATACTTTTTCCAAATGTAATATTTTTGCCTCGGCTGAGGTTTCTTTGGGAGAAAGGTTCTGCAAGCAGTGGTGCCTTCTGTTTAGGTTACCTGTCTTGCCATCCCTTGTCATCTGTGTCCTCTAGCTTGGGTATTGATTCCCAACAGTAATTGATGATGATCCGTGGACTCACCCTGTCATTAGAAAGAAAACTAAATTTATGATTACCTGATAAATTTCTTTCTTTCTTGACATGGTGAGTCCACGGCCCTCCTTGTTTTTCAGACAGTTTGTTTATATAAACCTCAGGCACCTCTGCACCTTGTGGTGTTTCCTTTCTCTCCTTTTCCTTCGGTCGAATGACGGGGTTGTGGGAAGGGAAGAGATACAGTTTCCTTCTGCTGGCCAGGAGTAATATTCCCAATAGTAATTGATGATGATCTGTGGACTCAGTGTCAAGAAAGAAATACATTTATCAGGTAAGCATAAATTTTGTTTTTCAATCTTGTGTAGTGGTGACAGTCCACATCTCTTTGCCCCCCAACCCCTCACAAAACCAGGTAAACCTTAGTACTGGTTTGCTATTACTATTTGCTAAAAGTTTTAAATCACTTTTTTTGGTGTTGTATCCATTACACATAATTGTTCAAATTTAGTGAGTTGGCATATAAGATCTTGCCTATTTTTATGAGTGTAAAGAAAGTGTCTTAGTTGATGATATGGGAACCAAGAGTTTAGAAAGGGATGTTCTAAAGAGTCCAATTGCTGTTTTGGATTTCATTATGCCATTGTCGGTCAAAAGATATATGGGTAATAGGTTAAATAGCTCAATGGAACTTGGAACTGGGAAAGAGCATCCAGGCAGGAACATCGATGTATGTAAGGCAGTCGCTAGTGGGGAGAATTTAGTGGAAATATTTCTATCTTTATCTTAAATGAATTGCCAGTCATTCCAAGTATCATTTGTCAAAGAGGAAGAGGATATATTTTGATTATTACTATAGTCCGGATTCCAACAAACCCCTCCCATATGAGTTTCTCCCGACAGACAAGACTCTAATTGTAGCCATCTTTTAGGAGTGTCTTTGCTGAATCTGCACCATTCAGATATGAGTTGCATAGAAATAGCCAATGTATATGCTTTTTAAGTTAGGCACTCCTAGTCCTCCTTCTTTGAGCAGTTTATATAGTGTGCTTTGCTATTTGTGGGGGTCTATGTTTCCAAATGTAGTCTTTTTATTATTTTTTTGTAAGGTGTTGAGATATCTGGAAGTTTCTGGTATGGGGACTGTTTGTAATACTGTATGTATACTGCTTTTGGTAGAAGCGTCATTTTGACAGCCTGTATTCTGCTTAGCCAGGAAATATTCTTTGGCAACCATTTGGAAGCCAACTTTATAGTTGTAATTTCACAATGATTTGAATTCAGGAGTAATGTGTATTCCTAAGTATTTGAGATATTTCATCTGAGGTTTAATGGAGCAATGTTGACGGATGTCTCATAAGGTTTCAGTATTTAGATTAAGCGGGAGATATTCTGATTTAGCTCTGTTAACTGAGAAATTAGAAACTTGGCCATAGGAGTGAAGTTAATCTAATACCGCAGGAAGAGACTTTGTTGGATGTGTTAAAGTCAATAATAAATCATCTGCATAGATGGCTAACTTATGTCTGATGACTCAGATCAATACTGTGTATTCTGTTGTTAAGCCTAATCTTAATCGCCAGCGGTTCCAGGGACAACACAAATAATAAGGGGGAAAGAGGGCATCCCTGTCGAGTACCATTTCTAATTTCAAATGCCTCTGAGAGATTGCCATTAACTCTGACATGTGCTGTGGGGTTTGAGTATAAAGCTAGAATCTGATTTATACATTTTGTGGGAAGTCCGAAATATTGAAGTGTGGCTTGTAAAAAGGTCCAGTCTAAGCGATCAAACTCCTTTTCGGCATCTGTGGATAGGTAAATTGACAGAATTTTGGCTGAGGTGATATATTCTAATAGATTAATGACTTTTACTGTGTTGTCCCTGACTTCCCTCTGTGGGACAAACCCCACTTGATCTTGATGAATAATCAGGGGAAGAATCCTATTCAATCAAGTTGCAAGGACTTTTACATAAAGCTTCAAGTCAACATTTAAAAGAGATATGGGCCTGAAATTAGCTAGGGTATTGGGAGGTTTACCTGGCTTTGCTAGCATTGATATGTTTGCCTGTAGCATAGTATCTGGGAATACTTTGCCTTCAGAAATTGAATGAATAAGATCTTTTAAGTGTGGAATGAGATGTTTTGCAAATGTTTTGTAATATAATTCTGTATATCCATCCGGACCTGGGCCTTTGTTTGGTTTTAAATCTTGAATTGCAGTTTGAATTTCTTTGGTTTGAATGGGTTGTGCCAGGGATTTGTATATGTCAGGAGGAATAGATGGAACAGGTATATTCTGTAGATATTGTTTACAAAGTTGTTGGTGTGTTTCCCTCTTCCTGTCTGGAAATAGGTTATATAAATTACGATTATTATTTTTTGAACTCCTCAGCTATTTTGACAGTGTCTTCTAAGTGTACCCCATTATTAGCTTTGATCATGTGTTTATAAGATCTTTGGTTTTGCTGTTTGAGTACTTTGGCTAGGTACTTCCCTGACTTGTTGCCCTCCTTAAAATAAATTTGTCGTGCGAATAATTGTTGTCTTTGGGTCTTGTGTAGTAAGAATTTGTTAATTTTGTCCTAACTTCATGTAACTGGTCTAGAATTTCAGAATTCACTGGGTTTTGTTTGTGTAGAAGATCGAGTTCCGCGAGTTTGCCAACCAATGATAGGTATTTGCTTGTGTATTTTTTTGTTAAATGGGCCTTAAGCTTTATTAGGTAGCCCCTTATCGTGCATTTATGTGCTTCCCAAATTGTGGCTTTATTTATGTCTATAGTGTTATTGATAGAAAAGTAAGGTTTTAGGCATTTTTCAATATGTTTAACTTTTTTTTTTATTTAATAATGAGTTATCTAATCTCCAATTAAAGGATTTGAAAGGGGCTTCTAGCCACCTCATTGTACACATGACTAGTGAATGGTCAGACCATGAAGTGTGCCTAATGTTAGACCTTGCAATATATGATAATGCTAGTGGTCTACCAATATATAATCCAGCCTGGAGTAGCTATGATTGGGAATGCGAAAAGAAAGTGTAATTTTTTTGTGTGGGGTTCAGGTAACTCCATGTATCATGAAGATTGAGAAATTTAAGGTTTTGCCAAATGGAGCTTAGTTGGCTAGTTATTGCTCTCATGTCTGGGTTAGAGCAATCAAGTGTAGGATCTAGTGGAATATTTAAGTCCCCACTTAAGATTAGTGGACCCTTAATGAGGTTTGGAATTGTGTTAGTTATTGTTTTGAAGTATCTTGATGCTTGTTTGGTGCAAATAAGTTGGCTAAAGTGATTGTTTTCCCAAATAAGCCAGTTACACATAGGAATCGCACCCCCCAGTACTTCCAATGTACACAAGCCAATGTTAGCCAAGTTAAATTAAAATCAAAGTTCTGTTCTTAGTTTCACAAATGCATTTCGGCCTCAGCACCGGCCTTTCTCAATGTGTCTCAAATTCAGACTGGCAAACAGAGTGTCACTTTTGTGATATCTCCTTTAATGGGAGATAAGTGATGTTAATCACTTTTAATGCATATATAATAAAGTTTAGACAAGAGCTGGATTCTGCCCAAGAAAATATCCAAGATACTTCTTTCATAGATAGAGGACTGCGAGTTCCACCCTGATGATTGACATATATGCCACAGTTGTGATATTGTCTGTCTGAAAACAAATGAATGGTTCTCTCTGCAACAGAGACAAAACCTGAAGAGCCCTGAAAATAGCACGGAGTTCTAAAATATTGATTGGTAACCTCGCCTCTTGAGGTTTCCAAACCCCTTGTGCTGTCAGAGATCCCCAGACAGCTCCCCAACCTGAAAGACTTGCATCTGTTGTGATCGCAGTCCAGGTAGGATGATCAAGAGGTCCCCTGAATTAAACAATGATGGTCTAACCACCAAGTCAGAGACAGTTGAGTGTTGGGATTTAAGTATATCAATTGTGATATCCGAGTATAATCCCTGCACCATTGATTCAGCATACAAAGCTGTAGAGGTCTCATGTGAAAACGAGCAAAGGGGATCGCATCCAATGCTGCAGTCATGAGACCTAAAACTTCCATGCACATAGCCACTGAAGGGAATGATTGAGACTGAAGGTTTCGAGAAGCTGAAACCAATTTCCTTCATCTCTTGTCTGTTAAGGACAGGGCAAAGAAAGACAATATTGGCACAGCGTAATATAAAATAAGTAGTCAAAGAGGTAAAACCTAGGTGCTATTCCCAATTGCTAAGTTCAATAAACGAAAAGGGGTAAAGAGAGGACAAAAAGTAGGAACTGTTAGCACTCACTGCTACTAATATTGTGTCTTACTGTTAAGTAAACAGTTAATAAATTGTGTTACTAAAGGTATAAAAATGTTTAAACTTTATTATATATGCATTAAAAGGGATTAACACCACTTATCTCCCATTAAAGGAGATATCACAAAAGTTAGATTCTAGATAAAATAATATGATAGTTAGCTAATATGGGTGTACAGAAGCTCTGGGGTAAGAACCTCCCTATATTCCTGGCCGTAACAGGATACACGGCTTCAGGTGACAGAGGCTCACCCCCCAGTACTTCCAATGTACACAAGCCAATGTTAGCCAAGTTAAATTAAAATCAAAGTTCTGTTCTTAGTTTCACAAATGCATTTCGGCCTCAGCACCGGCCTTTCTCAATGTGTCTCAAATTCAGACTGGCAAACAGAGTGTCACTTTTGTGATATCTCCTTTAATGGGAGATAAGTGATGTTAATCACTTTTAATGCATATATAATAAAGTTTAAACATTTTTATACCTTTAGTAACACAATTTATTAACTGTTTACTTAACAGTAAGACACAATATTAGTAGCCGTGAGTGCTAACAGTTCCCACTTTTTGTCCTCTCTTTACCCCTTTTCCTTTATTGAACTGTTAAGGACAGGGTCATGGACACTGAATCTATCTGGAAAACTAAAAAGGTGACCCTTGTCTGATGAATCAAGAAACTATTTGGTAAATTGATCCTCTAACCATGTCTTTGAGGAAACACTAGTTGATTAATGTGCGATTCGGCTAAATGTAAAGACTGAGCTAGAACCAATATATCATCCAAATAAGGAAACACCGCAATACCCTGTCCTCTGATTACAGATGGAAGGGCACCGAGAACCTTCGAAAAGATCCTTGTAGCTGTTGCTAGGCCAAATTGGTAATGCTTGTCTAGAAAAGAGAATCTCAGAAACCGATAGTGGTCTGGATGAATCGGAATGTGAAGATATGCATCCTGTAAGTCTATCGTGGACATATAATGACCTTGCTGAACAAAAGGCAAAATAGTCCTTTATAGTCACCATCTTGAAAGTTGGGGCTCTTAAAAAATGATTCAACAACTTCAGATCCAAAACTGGCCTGAATGAATTTTCTTTCTTTGGGACAATGAATAGATTAAAAAAAAAAACCAGGACCCTGTTCTTGAAACGGAACTGTTATTATTACCCCTGAAAGCTCTAGATCTGAAACAAACTTCAGAAAAGCCTGAGCCTTCACCGGATTTGCTGGAACGTGAGAGAGAGAGAATCTTTTCACAGGATGTCTTACTCTGAATCCTATTTCTCCAACATTGGTGTGTCCGGTCCACGGCGTCATCCTTACTTGTGGGAATATCTCCTCCCCAACAGGAAATGGCAAAGAGTCCCAGCAAAGCTGGCCACATAGTCCCCCCTAGGCTCCGCCCACCCCAGTCATTCTCTTTGCCGTTGCACAGGCAACATCTCCACGGAGATGGTTAAGAGTATGTGGTGTTTAGTTGTATTTTTTTATTTTTTATTCTACTATCAAGAGTTTGTTATTTTAAAATAGTGCTGG
The DNA here is from genome assembly GCF_027579735.1 of Bombina bombina. Taxonomy (NCBI): domain Eukaryota; kingdom Metazoa; phylum Chordata; class Amphibia; order Anura; family Bombinatoridae; genus Bombina; species Bombina bombina. Next base: position 1,212,933,182 of record NC_069499.1, on the reverse strand, counting down.
TATGTACTATTTACTCTGAAATAGAAAAAGATGAAGATTTCTGTTTGTGAGAGGAAGATGATTTTAGCAGACAGTAACTAAAATCGATTGCTGTTTCCACATAGGACTGTTGAGATGAAGTAACTTCAGTTGGGGGAAACAGTTAGCAGACTTTTCTGCTTAAGGTATGACTAGCCATATTTCTAACAAGACTGTGTAATGCTGGAAGGCTGTCATTTCCCCTCTTGGGGACCGGTAAGCCATTTTCTTAGTCTCAAACAGAATAAAGGGCTTAATATGGGCTATAAAACTGGTAGACACTTTTATGGGCTAAATCGAATTCTTTATTTGGACATTTTATACATGTTTATGCTGATAATTCACACTTATAAACTTGGGGAACGTTTTTTAACGTCAGGCACTATGTTAGACAACTTTTCCAGTCAGGAAGGGCCTTCCCAGTTGTAGGCTGAGCCTCATTTTCGCGCCATTACTGCACAGTTGTTTTTGAGTGCAAGACATGCAGATGCATGTGTGAGGACCTGAAAGTGGTTGGAAAAGTTCCTAGAAAGCGTCATTTGGTATCGTATTCCCCTCTGGGCTTGGTAAAGTCACAGCAAAGGCTGTAGCTGGGACTGTATAGGGGTTAAATCTGTAACCGGCTCCGGTTTCGTTATTTTAAGGGTTAAAGCTCTGAAAATTGGTGTGCAATACCTTTAATGCTTTAAGACACTGTGGTGAAATTTTGGTAAATTTTGAACAATTCCTTCTTATATTTTCACATATTCAGTAATAAAGTGTGCTCTGTTTAAAATTTAAAGAGACAGTAACGGTTTTGTTTTAAAATGATTTTTGTGCTTTATTGACAAGTTTAAGCCTGTTTAACATGTCTGTGCCTTCAGATAAGCTATGTTCTATATGTATGAAAGCCAATGTGTCTCCCCCTTCAAAATTGTGTGATAATTGTGCCATAGCGTCCAAACAAAGTAAGGACAGTACTGCCACAAATAATAAAATTGCCCAAGATGATTCCTCAGATGAAGGGAGTAGACATGGTTCTACATCATCTCCTTCTTTGTCTACGCCAGTTTTGCCCACGCAGGAGGCCCCTAGTACTTCTAGCGCGCCAATGCTTATTACCATGCAACAATTGACGGCTGTAATGGATAACTCCATAGCAAATATTTTATCCAAAATGCCTGCATATCAGAGAAAGCGCGATTGCTCTGTCTTAAACACTGAAGAGCAGGAGGGCGCTGATGATAATTGTTCTGTCATACCCTCACACCAATCTGAAGGGGCCATGAGGGAGGTTTTGTCAGATGGGGAAATTTCAGATTCAGGAAAAATTTCTCAACAGGCTGAACCTGATGTTGTGACATTTAAATTTAAATTAGAACATCTCCGCGCACTGCTTAAGGAGGTGTTATCTACTCTGGATGATTGTGACAACTTGGTTATTCCAGAAAAATTATGCAAGATGGACAAGTTCCTAGAGGTTCCGGTGCACCCCGACGCTTTTCCTATACCCAAGCGGGTGGCGGACATAGTGAATAAGGAGTGGGAGAAGCCCGGCATACCTTTTGTTCCCCCTCCTATATTTAAGAAATTATTTCCTATGGTCGACCCCAGAAAGGACTTATGGCAGACAGTCCCTAAGGTCGAGGGGGCAGTTTCTACTCTAAACAAGCGCACTACTATTCCTATCGAAGATAGTTGTGCTTTCAAAGATCCTATGGATAAAAAATTTGAGGGTTTGCTTAAAAAGATTTTTGTACAGCAAGGTTACCTTCTACAACCCATTTCGTGCATTGTTCCTGTCACTACAGCAGCGTGGTTCTGGTTCGAGGAACTAGAAAAGTCGCTCAGTAGAGAGACTCCATATGAGGAGGTTATGGACAGAGTTCACGCACTTAAGTTGGCTAACTCTTTTATTTTAGATGCCGCTTTGCAATTAGCTAGATTAGCGGCGAAAAATTCAGGGTTTGCAATTGTGGCGCGCAGAGCGCTTTGGCTAAAGTCTTGGTCAGCGGATGTATCATCCAAGACAAAATTGCTTAACATCCCCTTCAAGGGTAAAACTCTCTTTGGACCAGAATTGAAAGAGATTATCTCAGACATCACTGGGGGAAAGGGCCACACCCTCCCACAAGATAGGCCTTTCAAGGCCAAGAATAAGTCTAATTTTCGTTCCTTTCATAATTTCAGGAACGGACCGGCCTCTAATTCTGCATCCTCTAAGCAAGAGGGTAATGCCTCACAGTCCAAACCAGCCTGGAAACCGATGCAAGGCTGGAACAAGGGTAAGCAGACCAAGAAGCCTGCTACCGCTAACAAAACAGCATGAAGGAGTAGCCCCCGATCCAGGACCGGATCTAGTGGAGGGCAGACTCTCTCTCTTTGCTCAGGCTTGGGCAAGAGATGTTCAGGATCCCTGGACGCTAGAAATAGTTTCTCAGGGTTATCTTCTGGAATTCAAGGAACTACCCCCAAGGGGAAGGTTCCACATGTCTCACTTATCCTCAAACCAAATAAAGAGACAGGCGTTCTTACATTGTGTAGAAGACCTGCTAAAGATGGGAGTGATACACCCAGTTCCAATGACGGAACAAGGAATGGGATTTTACTCAAATCTGTTCGTAGTTCCCAAAAAAGAGGGAACCTTCAGACCAATTCTGGATTTAAAGATCCTAAACAAATTTCTCAGGGTACCATCGTTCAAAATGGAAACCATTCGAACGATTCTACCCACTATCCAGGAAGGTCAGTTTATGACTACCGTGGATCTAAAGGATGCGTACCTATATATTCCTATTCACAAAGAACATCATCAGTTCCTCAGGTTCGCCTTTCTGGACAAACATTACCAGTTTGTGGCCCTCCCATTCGGATTAGCCACTGCTCCAAGGATTTTCACAAAGGTACTCGGGTCCCTTCTAGCGGTTCTAAGACCGAGGGGCATTGCAGTAGTACCATACTTGGACGACATTCTAATACAAGCGTCGTCCCTTTCAAAAGCAAAGGCTCATACAGACATCGTTCTGGCCTTTCTCAGATCTCACGGATGGAAGGTGAACATAGAAAAAAATTCTCTGTCTCCGTCAACAAGAGTTCCCTTCCTGGGAACAATAATAGATTCCTTAGAAATGAGGATCTTTCTGACAGATGTCAGAAAGTCAAAACTTCTAAGCGCTTGTCAAGTTCTTCATTCTGTTCCACGTCCTTCCATAGCTCAGTGCATGGAAGTAGTAGGGTTGATGGTTGCAGCAATGGACATAGTTCCTTTTGCGCGAATTCATCTAAGACCATTACAACTGTGCATGCTGAAACAGTGGAATGGGGACTATACAGACTTGTCTCCAGTGATTCAAGTAGATCAGAAGACCAGAGTTTCACTCCGTTGGTGGATATCCCTGGACCACCTATCCCAGGGAATGAGCTTCCGCAGACCAGAGTGGGTCATTGTCATGACCGACGCCAGTCTAGTGGGCTGGGGTGCGGTCTGGGAATCCTTGAAAGCTCAGGGACTATGGTCTCGGGAAGAGTCTCTTCTCCCGATAAACATTCTGGAACTAAGAGCGATATTCAATGCTCTCAGGGCTTGGCCTCAGCTTGCAAAGGCCAGATTCATAAGATTCCAATCAGACAACATGACGACTGTTGCGTATATCAATCATCAGGGGGGAACAAGGAGTTCCCTGGCGATGAAAGAAGTAACCAAAATAATACGATGGGCGGAGAATCACTCCTGCCATCTATCTGCGATCCACATCCCAGGTGTGGAAAACTGGGAAGCGGATTATCTGAGTCGTCAGACATTCCATCCGGGGGAGTGGGAACTCCACCCGGAGATTTTTGCCCAGTTGACTCAATTATGGGGCATTCCAGACATGGATCTGATGGCGTCTCTTTAGAACTTCAAGGTTCCTTGCTACGGGTCCAGATCCAGGGATCCCAAGGCGACTCTAGTAGATGCACTAGTAGCGCCTTGGACCTTCAACCTAGCTTATGTGTTCCCACCGTTTCCTCTCATTCCCAGGCTGGTAGCCAGGATCAAACAGGAGAGGGTCTCGGTGATCTTGATAGCTCCTGCGTGGCCACGCAGGACTTGGTATGCAGACCTGGTGAATATGTCATCGGTTCCACCATGGAAGCTACCTTTGAGACAGGACCTTCTTGTTCAGGGTCCATTCGAACATCCAAATCTGGTCTCCCTCCAGCTGACGGCTTGGAGATTGAACGCTTGATTCTATCAAAGCGTGGGTTTTCAGATTTTGTGATTGATACTCTGGTTCAGGCCAGAAAACCGGTAACTAGAAAGATTTACCATAAAATATGGAAAAGATATATCTGCTGGTGTGAATCCAAGGGATTCCCTTGGAATAAGGTAAAAATTCCTAAGATTCTTTCCTTTCTGCAAGAAGGTTTGGATAAAGGATTATCTGCGAGTTCTCTAAAGGGACAGATTTCTGCTTTTATCTGTCTTAATACACAAACGACTGGCAGCTATGCCAGATGTTCAAGCATTTGTTCAGACTCTGGTTAGGATCAAGCCTGTTTACAGACCTTTGACTCCTCCCTGGAGTTTAAATCTAGTTCTTTCAGTTCTTCAAGGGGTTCCGTTTGAACCTCTACATTCCATAGATATTAAGTTGTTATCTTGGAAAGTTTTGTTTTTGGTTGCTATTTCTTCTGCTAGAAGAGTTTCAGAGTTATCTGCTCTGCAGTGTTCTCCGCCCTATCTGGTGTTCCATGCAGATAAGGTGGTTTTGCGTACTAAGCCTGGTTTTCTTCCAAAGGTTGTTTCTAACAAAAATATTAACCAGGAGATAGTTGTACCTTCTTTGTGTCCGAATCCAGTTTCAAAGAAGGAACGTTTGTTACACAATTTGGACGTAGTCTGTGCTCTAAAATTCTATTTAGAAGCTACAAAAGATTTCAGACAAACATCTTCTCTGTTTGTCGTCTATTCTGGTAAAAGGAGAGGTCAAAAAGCGACTTCTACCTCTCTTTCCTTTTGGCTTAAAAGCATCATCCGATTGGCTTACGAGACTGCCGGACGGCAGCCTCCTGAAAGAATCACAGCTCACTCCACTAGGGCTGTGGCTTCCACATGGGCCTTCAAGAACGAGGCTTCTGTTGATCAGATATGTAAGGCAGCGACTTGGTCTTCACTGCACACTTTTGCCAAATTTTACAAATTTGATACTTTTGCTTCTTCGGAGGCTATTTTTGGGAGAAAGGTTTTGCAAGCCGTGGTGCCTTCCGTTTAGGTAACCTGATTTGCTCCCTCCCTTCATCCGTGTCCTAAAGCTTTGGTATTGGTTCCCACAAGTAAGGATGACGCCGTGGACCGGACACACCAATGTTGGAGAAAACAGAATTTATGCTTACCTGATAAATTACTTTCTCCAACGGTGTGTCCGGTCCATGGCCCGCCCTGTTTTTTTAATCAGGTCTGATGAATTATTTTCTCTAACTACAGTCACCACGGTACCATATGGTTTCTCCTATATTTTTCCTCCTGTCCGTCGGTCGAATAACTGGGGTGGGCGGAGCCTAGGGGGGACTATGTGGCCAGCTTTGCTGGGACTCTTTGCCATTTCCTGTTGGGGAGGAGATATTCCCACAGGTAAGGATGACGCTGTGGACCGGACACACCGTTGGAGAAAGTAATTTATCAGGTAAGCATAAATTCTGTTTTTGATACCCTTGAGAGACAATACTCTGAATCCACTGATTTTGCACAGAATCTGCCCAAATGTCTTGAAATAATTTCAATCTGCCCCCCACCAGCTGAACTGGATCGAGGGCCTCACCTTCATGCAGACTTGGGGGCTGTCTTTGGTTTCTTAAAAGGCTTGGATTTATTCCAACTTGAAGAAGGTTTTCAATTGGAACCAGAGTCTTTAGGGGAAGGATTGGTTTTCTGTTCCTTGTTCTGTTGACAAGAACGAAAACAATTAGAAGCTTTAGATTTACCCTTAGCTCTTTTATCCTGAGGCAAAAAAAAACTCCCTTCCCTCCAGTGATAGTTGAAATAATTGAATCCAACTGAGAACCAAATAAATTGTTACCTTGGAAAGAAAGAGATGGTAATCTAGACTTAAATACCATGTCAGCATTCCAAGATTTGAGCCATAAAGCTCTTCTAGCTAAAATAGCTAAAGACATATATTTAACATCAATTTTGATATCATCAAAAATAGCATCACAGAGCAAATGATTAGCATGTTGAAGCAAACGAACAATGCAAGACAAATCAGGATCTGTTTCCTGTTGCGCTAAGCTATCCAACCAAAAGGTTGATGCAGCTGCAACATCAGCCACAACAATGGCAGGCCTGAGAAGATATCCAGAAAATAAATAAGCTTTCCTTAGATAAGATTCAAGTTTCCTATCTAAAGAATCTTTAAAATAATTACTGTCTTCCATAGGAATATTAGTATGTTTAGCAAGAGTAGAAATAGCCAGATCAACTTTGGGGACTTTTTCCCAAAACTCTAATCTAGCTGCTGGCAAAGGGTACAACTTTTTAAACCTAGAAGAAGGAATGAAAGAAGTTCCAGGCTTAATCCATTCCTTAGCAATCACATTAGAAATGGCATCATGAACTGGAAAAACCTCAGTAACCACAGGAGGTTTATAAACAGAATTTAAACGTTTACTAGTTTTGATATCGAGGACTAGACTCCTCAATATCCAAAGTAACCAACACTTTTTTTAATAAGGAAGGAATATACTCAATCTTGAAAAGATAAGTAGATTTGTCAGTGTCAATATCTGAGGTAGGATCTTCTGAATCAGAGAGATCCTCTTCAGAGAAGGATATTTCAGTATGTTGTCGGTCATTAGAAATTTCATCAAATTTATGAGAAGTTTTTAAAGACCTTTTACGTTTATTAGAAGGTGGAATAGCAGACAAAGCCTTCTGTATCGCATCAGCAATATAATTTTTCATATCAACAGGGATATCATGTACATTAGATGTTAAAGGAACAACAGAAACTGTAGTAGTACTAATGGAAACATTTTCTGCGTGCAAAAGCTTATCATGGCAACTGTTACATACTACTGCTATAGGTATAATCTCAGCTATCTTACAACAGATGCACTTAGCTTTGGTAGAACTGTGATCAGGCAGCAGGGTTCCCACAGTTGCGCCTGAGATAGGATCAGATTGAGACATCTTGCAAAATGTAAAAGAAAAACAACATTAAAGCAAAATTTACAATTTTCTTATATGGCAGTTTCAGGAATGGGAAAAAATGCAAACAGCATGGTCCTCTGAGTATATAGAAGGCAAGAGATATATAGGAAGTGGGGTGAAAAATAAACAATTTTTTTTTGGTGCCAAGTATGACGCACAACGCAAAAGGAAGTGAAACATTTTTCCCTCCAACAACATCCGGAAATGACGCAACTCGCGTCATAACAGACGCAACCTCGTGCAAGGAAAACCTGGCGTCAACTAAGATGCCGGAAATGATGAACTTGCGTCATCAATTCTCACGCCAAGAGTGACGCTATAAATAACAGCATTTTGCGCTCTCGCAAGCCTAATTTGGTTCGCAAAAGAATAAACAGCCAATTTGAAAAAAAGGACTATACCCCAGGTAAGGCAACTTCATAAACATGCTTCCCAAACTGAAACTGACAGTCTGCAAAAGGAAATATACATAGACCTGACTCATGGCAAATATAAGTAAAATACATATATTTAAAACTCTATATAAATGCATAAAGCGCCAAACCATATCTGCGAGTGTCTTAAATAAGAAAAAAAAAACATACTTATCGAAAGACACCCATCCACATATAGCCAAACCAGTGCTGAAAAAGTATCAGCAGAGGTAATGGTATATAAAAGTATATTGTCGATCTGAAAAGGGAGGTAGGAGATGAATCCCTACGACCGATAACAGAGAACCTTTGTAAAGATTTCCCACAAGGAAAACCATAGAATCAATAGGTGATACTCCCTTCACATCCCTCTGACAAAACACTGTACTCTGAGGGGAATTGGGGTTCAAAATGCTAAGAAGCGCTTATCATAGAAACCAAGCACAAACTTACTTCACCACCTCCATAGGAGACAAAGTTTGTAAAACTGAATTGTGGGTGTGGTAAGGGGTGTATTTATAGGCATTTTGAGGTTTGGGAAACTTTGCCCCTCCTGGTAGGATTGTATATCCCATACGTCACTAGCTCATGGACTCTTGCCAATTACATGAAAGAAAGTGCAAACATTGAAGTGAACAATCATCAATATAAAAATATCTGGAGAAAAAGTTCTCAATGCAGTGTGAAAATAAACTTATAGCAGAACAGATTTAATACAGATCCGTTTTACCAAACGGGTCATTAAAGCTAAAATGCATATGAATACTTACAACAGATCTACAAATCTAAAATATTCAAAATAAAAGCTTTTTTCTCAGTTTACAAAAAAAACACCCTGCCAATGAGTGTCACCTTCCCTTCTTATGGTTCCATTAGAGGTGGTGAAATGCTCTCAACCATTTTCACTGATGGAATAATTTGTTACTGGTGCTGGCTTGTGAGATCTTTTCTGTGGAACCTGACTCCAAGTGTTTTGCTGCGGTAGAGGAGTAGCCTTAGCATTGGTTTCTTGAGCTTGAGGTGAAGGCTGCAGATCCGGTGCAAGTGGTTGGGGTATGTCCAGTATCTTGCAGACTTCTATGATATCCTTTGGCGAGTTGCAAATGATGCACCTTCCTTTCCATAAAATTAGTAAGTGAAATGGAAAACCCCACCTGTAGGGTATATTAAGTGCCCTTAAAGTGGTGGTAAGTGGGGAAAGTTCTTTCCATTTTTGAAGGGTTCTGGTTAAGAGATCCGCGAAGATTTGTATGTTAGTGTTTTCATATCTTATTGGTTGCTGCTGTCTTGCAAGCTTCATTATTTCTTCCTTGGCTGAAAAATTAGATCGCTGGGTGGTTAATCTGTCTGAGGTTTCGGCCTTAGAGCTCTATGAACTCTGTCAATGTCGATTGTCTCTGATTGGTCTCCTTTTTAAAAAAAAAATTTTTAAACAGGCCTTGTAGGTATTGTCCTAAATTTGGTGAAAGTTGATCTTCAGAGATCCCTCTGACTCTTATATTATGGCGTCTGCTTCGATTTTTTAAGCAATCAATTTTATTCTCCATTTCAAGGATGGTCTCATCTTGGTTTTTAATGCATATAAGAGCATCTGACAATGCAGTAGCGTGCAATTCTTGACTTTATTCAAGTTTCTCCACTCTGTCCTATGTCGGACATTTCTTTTTTTTTTTTTTTTTTTTTTAATTATTTTTATTGAGGTAAAAAATAGGCATACAAACAAAAATATTGCAGCAGTATACAGTAGAAATCTAGAATGACTTATAACAGGGTACAAAGCGTAAATTCTAGGTTGATAAACATTACATGCGGTCACAATCACGCTATGCAATACTCAAAACATCTTCATCTGCCACATGGATAAAAGACAAGTAATACGGTGGTTCACGGAAATGCCAATAAAAGTATAGAACCTTTAGATTTATCTAAGCGGCCACTCTTGGGCCTTATAACAAACAGTTTTAAACAGTGATAACGGAAGGTTACTCCAAGGATAAGAGGCCCCCTTTTGGACCCCAACATGAAAACCTCAGATTTTAGTGTAATTGCGCTTTAGGAATGATATAAAACGCGCTTAAGTAAGTAAATTTAATACTACAGGGTAGTATAGTGTTAGAAAGCTGTAAGTGAAACTCTGCAAGAGATAGTACTGAACAGTCCTGCACAGCTTAAAAGGAAAAGTAGTACCAATATGATTTTGTAGTGCAAGATATAATTGTAACAAGGGGGAAATAAGGTGTGGTATAAACAAGAGAAACCACATAATTCGCTCTCCTAAAAATAGGAGATATATTGGGGGGGGGGGGGAGGTGAGAAGTTACATAGGAGAGACAAATTGTAAAAATACGATAAATATGAAAACGGTCAACACACTCTATAAGAATTAGATAATTCAATATATGAGAAGGGAGGGGAAGATCCAATAGTTCTTTCATTTGGCTGATAAGATGCGCGGCCATGTCTTCCCGCTTTCAATATATTCGCAGCAAATAGTAGAGACCCCAAGAGTGCTTGACAACTAAGCTGCCTTAAAAGTGACCAAAAGATAGCTGGCCAGCTGAGTTTTCAACTTCGAGTAAAAAAATGGTAAATTAGGTAGTAAATCCTTGAAAAATAGTTATGAGTTAGGAGCTCTTGGGATGTGTCGGACATTTCTTTTTTAATGTCAGATATTTCCTCCCTGATGCACTGTGATATCAGTGTAGAAAAAATCTTTTTGATAGTAAGGAATTTAAAAATGCATTAGGAATGGTAATGGAATCAGCTTGCAGAGGAGGAATGTGGGTCTGCTTGTAAAGCATCTGAAATAGAGAAAGTTGCTGGTGGAGCCTGTTCTGCTGTTTTTAAAAAAGTATTTTCTGAAGGTGTATTGGGCCTCTGTTGCTTAGGGCCCTTCACAGATTTCTTGGGTGACATAATGATATTTCTCTTGTAAGATGTATCGAGTCCACAGATTCATCCATACTTGTGGGATATTCTCCTTCCCAACAGGAAGTGGCAGAGAGAGCACCCACAGCAGAGCTGTCTATATAGCTCCTCCCCCAGTCATTCTCTCTGCCTACTTAACTGCTAGGAAGGGCAAAGTGAGTATGGTGACAAAAATGTTAGTTTTTATTTTCTCAAGCAAAAGTTTTTTTTAAATGGTACCGGTGTGTACTATTTACAGTACAGAAGGGAGGGGAAGAGGGCCTGTAGGTATAATAAGTAATATGGACTTATAGCTTGCATTATTACAATATTTGCAGGTAATCAGATAGAATAAAGTCATGGCTCTGTGTGTAATGGAACTAAGTCAGAGAGGGATCTTTACAGTAAAAAAAAAACAGTGGAATATGGAATTCTAGATGTGGAATTCAAGATATGGGGGGGAAGGAGGCGGTTATTTAGTTATGTTAAGTGGGAATTGTCAGAGAATCGTGCCTCTTCAACCTATATTCTGCTCAATGGATCCCAAGAATTCAGGATATTTTTAATACCAGGGATTATGTAGTTCTGTCTATAAAATATGGGAGCAAGGAGCTAAGTATCAAGGAGTTAGCGCAGGTCCAGCCTGCACTAGAAGACAAGTCATCCTGTAGTGTTTGAGGTTTGCTTATCACACAAATTTAAATAGGTATCATAATAACTGTGCTCCTACCTATAAAGTCACATAGAGTTAGCATTTAAATCGCTTGCATTTGCCATGGCTATATAGCAATAATAAATATAACGGTTGCAACATGCCTAAAGAGACTGTGGTTGAAACTTATCTGTGAAGCTATATTTTTGCAGATTGTAGACAACAAGCTGCCCCGGCCGCTGGCAGCAATAAATTCCAAACACATGCGTAAGATGTAGAGATCTGCAATTATGAGAGCACCATGAAGGTTCAATGTAGAACATTATGAACACCCGTAAACAGTAAGGAGCCTGCAAAGATAAGAAAGTGCCCATATGTAGCAGTTGTATCAAACACTAAAATATTTAAGACACGGCATGCCCACATTAAATAGCAACATGTTGAGAATGGGTCAATGAGCATTGGCAAGACAGTGTGTAATAACGAACCGTTTCTCAGACAGAGTAACATCAATAAGGGCTTGAATTATCAAAATGGTATGAGATGGCAAGAGCAGTAAAAAATAACAAAACACAAAAAGGCACAAATTTCTCTTAACTTTAAACATTATAAACAATCAATAACTATGGTGTTGTCCACAAAAATATGGTCAATAGACAGGAAAGTGTATGCATCCTGTTTCTAACTTCTGCTTTGTCATATTGAACTTGAAAAATAACTCTGAGGCAAAGTTAAATATGGCTAACATAGCAGAATACTGTGTCAAAAGCTCCATACTGCACTTCAACATAGGCTAGTAATTCTCAAGTTAGTCTGGATCATGGGTGCCTCAAAGTAAACAGATCCCAGAAGGCGATAATGCCATTCCTGCCATGAGTGTGATGGCTGTGCCCTGCTTAGCCGATGCCCCTTCTGTGTACATAGGACCCGTACCGCACATGTGAAGCTCAGGCAGATCATAGAAGCCATGTGGATAGGCAGTGTTCTTAAAGGTATAAGCAAGTGTATGTGGACACCGCAACAATAGGGCCGTTATAATTTAAACATGTGTAGATAGTGTTCTAAGGGTAGACCCAGTCTTTAGAAGGGAACCACTCTGTATCCATATCAAAATTAAGTATTGTATTGTTCAAGTCCATAGAGAAGCCCTTGTAACCGAGCCCTCTTGTTATGGGCGCTGAGATTGTGGGTAAACTAACCAATGCCTCTTCTAAGGCCGTTAGATGCGCGCTAAACGCGCTGCATGGAGCTCAGCACTGGCCACCAACTTGCCACATTGGTCGGGTGGTGAAGGGCCCCCTGCAGTTGCGGCACACAAGTTTTAAGACCATCCAGCTCCAACTTATTATTGCGGAGTAAGCCATACGCTTGAGAGGAGGTGTGAAGGAGAATCTTGCGAGTGAAAATCATGAGCGACTCTCGTGCCCAAATCCCCCTATTAGTGCGCTGCAGCGACTCTGCTGATATCGGATCTCCACTGAGGGGCACATTCAATGTAACAACATGCGGCTCATTATTTCTGATCTCTTTGTCACCGACATCCTGCCACTCTGTCTCCTGCATAGCACAAGATGGCGACTGTCGTAGATAGATTGCTCCTGCTGTGCTCTCCTCCTCATAGTTAGTTAGGGCAATCGAAGCATCAGTATGGGTGGTGCAGGGCTGAATAGGCTCGATCTTTGTGGCTAAAAAAACATTGCTGTAACGATCCAATAGTTCTTTCATTTGGCTGATAAGATGCGTGGCCATGTCTTCCCGCTTTCAATATATTCGCAGCAAATAGTAGAGACCCCAAGAGTGCTTGACAACTAAGCTGCCTTAAAAGTGACCAAAAGATAGCTCGCCAGCTGAGTTTTCAACTTGGGGTAAAAAAATGGTAAATTAGGTAGTAAATCCTTGAAAAATTGTTATATGAGTTAGGAGCTCTTGGGATGTGTCATACATTTCTTTTTTAATGTCAGATATTTCCTCCCTGATGCACTGTGATATCAGTGTAGAAAAAATCTTTTTGATAGTAAGGAATCGAAAAATGCATTAGGAATGGTAATGGAATCAGCTTGCAGAGGAGGAATGTGGGTCTGCTTGTAAAGCATCTGAAATAGAGAAAGTTGCTGGTGGAGCTTGTTCTGCTGTTTTAAAAAAAGTATTTTCTGAAGGTGTATTGGGCCTCTGTTGCTTAGGGCCCTTCACAGATTTCTTGGGTGACATAATGATATTTCTCTTGTAAGATGTATCGAGTCCACGGATTCATCCATACTTGTGGGATATTCTCCTTCCCAACAGGAAGTGGCAGAGAGAGCACCCACAGCAGAGCTGTCTATATAGCTCCTCCCCCAGTCATTCTCTCTGCCTACTTAACTGCTAGGAAGGGCAAAGTGAGTATGGTGACAAAAATGTTAGTTTTTATTTTCTCAAGCAAAAGTTTGTTATTTTAAATGGTACCGGTGTGTACTATTTACTCTTTGGCAGAAAAGAGATGAAGATTTCTGCAGGGAGGATGATGATTTTAGCACTTTGTAACTAAAATCCACTGCTGTTCTCACAAGGACTGAGGAGTACAGGAAAACTTCAGTTGGGGGAACAGTTTGCAGGCTAAACTGCTTTGAGGTATGTTCAGTCTAATTTTTTCTAGACAGACTGTTAATTCTAGAAAAGGCTGACAATATCCCCATGAGGGAAGGGTAAGCTGTATTCAGAGACTTAGTAAGAATCCCAGCTTGCACAAAGGGCTCATTAGTTACTGGTGACACTGATAAGGAAAAACGTTTTTATTATTATTGCAATAACGTTTTTTTTTAGGGACTTTAAAGGGTCTTTGTGGCTTGTTTAAGGGTTATTAACCCACATGGCTAGTTTAGGAAACACTCTGTTGTATTTCCTTTAGGCCCCATGACATTGAGTGAGGTGGGAGGGGCCTATTTTTGTGCCTCAGTTGCGCAGTTTCTTTTCCTTAGAGACATCCAACTGCTTCTCCAGAGGGTCCTGCTGTGTTTGAGGACCTTCTAATCCAAGGTCCATTCACGCATCCAAATCTAATTTCTCTGCGTCTGACTGCTTGGAGATTGAACGCCTGATTCTATCAAAGCGTGGTTTCTCTGAGTTGGTCATTGATACCCTGAATTAAGCTAGAAAGCCTGTCACCAGGAAGATCTATCATAAGATTTGGCGCAAATATTTTTATTGGTGTGAATCCAAGGGTTACTCATGGAGTAAGATTAGGATTCCTAGAATATTGTCCTTTCTCCAAGAAGGATTGGAGAAGGGATTATCAGCTAGTTCCTTAAAAGGACAAATATCGGCTTTGTCTATTCTTTTACACAAACATCTGGCAGATGTCCCAGATGTTCAAGCCTTTAGTCAGGCCTTGGTTAGGATCAAGCCTGTATTTAAACCTGTTGCTCCGCCATGGAGCCTAAACTTAGTTCTTAAAGTTCTTCAAGGAGTTCCGTTTGAACCTATGCATTCCATAGATATTAAGCTTCTATCTTGGAAAGTTTTTTTTTTTAGTAGCTATCTCTTCGGCTCGAAGAGCTTCTGAGTTATCTGCTTTACAGTGTGATTCACCTTACCTTGTTTTCCATGCAGATAAGGTGGTTTTGCGTACCAAACCTGGGTTTCTTCCTAAGGTTTTTTTCTAATAGGAATATCAATCAGGAGATTGTTGTTCCTTCACTGTGTCCTAATCCTTCATCAAAGAAGGAACGTCTGTTGCACAATCTTGATATGGTTCGTGCTTTAAAGTTCTACTTACAAGCAACTAAAGATTTCCGTCAAACATCTTCATTGTTTGTTGTTTATTCTGGTAAACGGAAAGGTCAAAAGGCTACGGCTACCTCTCTTTCCTTTTGGTTGAAAAGCATCATCCGTTTGGCTTATGAGACTGCTGGCCAGCAGCCTCCTGAAAGAATTATTGCTCATTCTACTAGAGCAGTGGCTTCCACATGGGCTTTTAAAAATGAGGCTTCTGTTGAACAGATTTGTAAGGCGGCGACTTGGTCTTCGCTTCATACGTTTTGCAAATTCGATACTTTTGCTTCTTCGGAGGCTATTTTTGGGAGAAAGGTTCTACAAGCAGTGATGCCTTCCGTTTAAGGTACCTGTCTTGTCCCTCCCTTCATCCGTGTCCTAAAGCTTTGGTATTGGTATCCCACAAGTATGGATGAATCCGTGGACTCGATACATCTTACAAGAGAAAACAGAATTTATGCTTACCTGATAAATTTCTTTATCTTGTGATGTATCTAGTCCACGGCCCGCCCTGTCTATTTAAGACAGGCAGTATATTTTTCTTTAAAAAACTTCACCACTGCACCCTATAGTTTCTCCTTTTTCTTCCTAGCCTTTGGTCGAATGACTGGGGGGTGGAGCTAAGGGAGGAGCTATATAGACAGCTCTGCTGTGGGTGCTCTCTCTGCCACTTCCTGTTGGGAAGGAGAATATCCCACAAGTATGGATGAATCCGTGGACTCAATACATCACAAGAGAGAGAAATTTATCAGGTAAGCATAAATTCTGTTTTTGTGAAGTATGACCACGTTGGTGTGATACCTGTGATGTGCAGGTGAAGATCAAGGCCACCTCAGTTATATCTACAGAGATGTCAGTATCTTGCCAATTAAAAGATTACAGAGGATATATTATATGAATATTGCTTCTGACTTTGTAGAATATCTATGGGTAATGAAGCCACAAATATTATTTGCTTATATGTGTCTTTATTGTTCATAATTATTGTAGAGATGCTTAACCCCTTAGTGACCGAGGACGTGCAGGGTACGTCTGAAAAAAAAAGGCAGTTAACGCCTGACGACGTACCCTGCACGTCCTCGGCTAAAGTGAGTGCTGGAAGCGATCAAGATCGCTTCCAGGCACTATTACAGTACTGCAGGGATGCCTCGATGTCTGGGCATCCCTGCAGTGCTGTTACGGAGTGCCGGGACCGGAGCGATCACTCCCCCTTGAGTGATCACTTCCGGTTTTGCTCCACGTGGAGCCCGGCAGTGCAGCAGAGCATCGGAAGCGATCGGACACGCTAGTGTGCTAAGTGCCTCGGTGGGTCGAGGCACTTAGTTAGTATATAAATAAAATAAAAAATGGGAAAAAATAAATAAAATATAAAATAAAAAAGCCCCACATATAGCGCCCCCCCCCCTCCCCCATGAGGCTTCCAAAATGGCGATGCCCGGTGCATCATGGGGCATCTGGGGGTGTCCCTAGCCTGTCTCACCATAGGGGTAAGCTAGGGTCACCCAATCTGAGCCTTCTTAGAAAAAAAAAATAATAATAATAAAATACCCCATTTGTCTGATCATGTCAATATTTGTAAATATTGACTCTGATCAGTGTGGATCTCCCTCCCTCTCCTCACTTGCCATTTTGTTGGAGAAAGAGAGAGACCTGTATTTTAGCAGAGAGAGATTTATTTCTTTTATTTGTTAAAAAATTTAAAATCCAAAGGCTCTTTTCAGAGCAATTAACCCCTAGCTTGCCAGTGATCACTATAAATCACTGGCAGTAGCACAGCTGCACTTTTTTTTGCTGTCTGTGCATTTTTTTAGGGGTTAATTTTTGTTGTTGTATTTTTTTTTAAAAACTCAAAGGCTCCTTTCAGAGCCATTTAGCTAATTTAATTTAATTTAAAGACTATTTAACCCCTAGCTTGCCAGTGATCGCTATACATCACTGGCATTAGCATAGCTGTACTTTTTTGCTGTCTGTGCATTTTTTAGGGGTTAATTTTTGTTGTTGTAATTTTTTAAAAACCTAAACGCTCCTTTCAGAGCCATTTAGCTAATTTAATTTAATTTAAATAGTATTTAACCCCTAGCTTGCCAGTGATCGCTATACATCACTGGCATTAGCATAGCTGTACTTTTTTGCTGTCTGTGCATTTTTTTAGGGGTTAATTTTTGTTGTTGTAATTTTTTAAAAACCCAAAGGCTCCTTTCAGAGCCATTTAGCTAATTTAATTTAATTTAAAGAGTATTTAACCCCTAGCTTGCCAGTGATCGCTATAAATCACTGGCATTAGCATAGCTGTACATTTTTGCTGTCTGTGCATTTTTTTAGGGGTTAATTTTTGTTGTTGTCATTTTTTAAAAACTCAAAGGCTCCTTTCAGAGCCATTTAGCTAATTTAATTTAATTTAAAGACTATTTAACCCCTAGCTTGCCAGCGATCGCTATACATCACTGGCATTAGCATAGCTGTACTTTTTTGCTGTCTGTGCATTTTTTAGGGGTTAATTTTTGTTGTTGTAATTTTTTAAAAACCTAAACGCTCCTTTCAGAGCCATTTAGCTAATTTAATTTAATTTAAATAGTATTTAACCCCTAGCTTGCCAGTGATCGCTATACATCACTGGCATTAGCATAGCTGTACTTTTTTGCTGTCTGTGCATTTTTTTAGGGGTTAATTTTTGTTGTTGTAATTTTTTAAAAACCCAAAGGCTCCTTTCAGAGCCATTTAGCTAATTTAATTTAATTTAAAGAGTATTTAACCCCTAGCTTGCCAGTGATCGCTATAAATCACTGGCATTAGCATAGCTGTACATTTTTGCTGTCTGTGCATTTTTTTAGGGGTTAATTTTTGTTGTTGTCATTTTTTAAAAACCCAAAGGCTCCTTTCAGAGCCATTTAGCTAATTTAATTTAATTTAATTTAAAGAGTATTTAACCCCTAGCTTGCCAGTGATCGCTATAAATCACTGGCATTAGCATAGCTGTACTTTTTTTTTAAAAAAACCCAAAAGCCATTTAGTTAATTTAATTTAAAGAGTATTTAACCCCTAGCTTGCCAGTGATCGCTATAAATCACTGGCATTAGCATAGCTGTACTTTTTTTTTAAAAAACCCAAAGGCCATTTAGTTAATTTAATTTAAAGAGTATTTAACCCCTAGCTTGCCAGTGATCGCTATAAATCACTGGTATTAGCATAGCTGTACTTTTTTTAAAAAAAACCCAAAGGCCATTTAGTTAATTAATTAATTTTGGTTTTCTGTGACAGATACAAAAATGTCACAGAAAAGATATAGTGTTGAGGAGGCGTATGCCATCCTTGCGTCAGAGTCAGATGCCTCTATGTCTGACTCAGACCCCAATTTTGACCCTGCCATATGCTCAGATACATCATTAGATGCAGTCTCAACTGATAGTGATGTATCTGTGGCTGCTAGCCCCCCTGCTAGCCCCCCTGCCAGCCCCCCTGCTAGAAGGAGGCGTGTTGCTGCCATTGCCGCTGAAGAGTGGGTAACGCCTCATCTCCAGAGGCCAGATATCCCACCCTTCACAGCAAATGCTGGCATAAATATAGATGTGGCAGGTTTTAGCCCCCAACAGTTTCTGGAGGTGTTTCTGGGTGATGATGTATTGGGGAACATTGTCGCCCAAACTAATTTATATGCCCATCAGTACCGTGCTGCAAAGCCTGAAACATATTTGGCAAAGCAGCAATGGGCCCCCATCAATGTGCCAGAATTTAAAAAATTCTGGGCATTGACTATGCTGATGGGCATTATAAAGAAACCCTCCGTTCGCTCCTACTGGAGCAGTAGCCCCATCTGCTCTACCCCCATTTTCTCCCAGAGTATGTCGAGGCAGAGATATGAAATGATTCTTCATTTCATGCACTTCAGCGACAACAGCCTGTGCCCCCCTAGGGAGCATCCCCAATTTGACAGGCTGTATAAAATCCGCCCCCTGATTACCCACTTTTCTGCCAGGTTTGCAGAGGCTTATACACCTGGAAGGAATATATGCGTTGATGAATCCCTGATGAAGTATAAGGGAAGGCTGGGATTCAAGCAGTATATTCCTTCCAAGCGCTCCAGGTATGGGGTAAAGGTGTATAAGCTCTGTGAGAGCGAGACTGGGTATACTCAGGCCTTCCGGGTGTATGAGGGAAAGGATAGCCACCTTGACCCTCCAGGTTGCCCAGAACATATGGGAACCACTGGCAAGATTGTCTGGGACCTGATATTACCCCTAATGAACAAAGGGTATCACTTGTACTTAGACAATTTTTATACAAGTGTCCTTTTGTTCAAGCTACTGTATTGCTTTGATACAGTAGCTTGCGGTACTATTAAAAAGAACCGCAAAGGTTTCCCAGGACAACTTGTACGCACCCGGCTACGAAGGGGGGAGACCTCTGCTCTGCGCCAAGAGGAGCTGTTGGCACTGAAGTACAGAGACAAGAAGGATGTATACCTTCTTACCACCATCCACACAGAGAGGACGGTGGCGGTCTCTGTACGTGGCAGAGCTGAGATCATAAGGAAGCCAGTGTGCATCAAGTCTTATAACAGACATATGGGTGGGGTTGATCTGGCAGATCAGCTGCTGCAGCCCTACCTAATTATGCGGAAGACAAGGGCCTGGTACAAAAAGGTTGCAATTTACCTAATGCAGATTGCAACCCACAACGCTTTTTTGTTGTTCAAAAAAGCAAACCCCGGAATGAAACAGACTTTTTTACAATTTCAGCTCCAGATCATTTCGGGGATTTTGTACCATGATGCACCTGCTCCCCGGGCGGTGATGGGAGAGAGCAGAGTTGGGGCTACTCATTTTATTTTTAAAATCCCCCCTACTGCCGCAAAGCAGAGACCACAAAAAAAATGCAGAGTCTGTACCAAGAGGGGGCAGAGAAGGGACACTGTATATCACTGTCCTGATTGCCCTGGACAGCCTGGACTCTGCATTGGGGACTGCTTCAAGCGGTACCATACAATGGTCAATTTTTAAAAAATAAATAAATTTGCTGTTATTTTTTTTTTGTTATGTTTACTGTTAAATTTTTTGTTATTTTTTTACTTTTAATGTGCCAGATTTTTACATTTCACTAATATATTTTTTTTTCTAAAATGGGGCTGTTCTTTTTTTTTTTTTTTACAAAAACCCCTGTCAAACCTATGCATGGGGACATAGGTGTACTCAGGGTGCCTAGCAGAAAACAACCTGTAGTATTTTTTTTGCACTAACTTACAACAGTCTCTCCTAAATCATAGTCAAAAAGCAATGTGTGTGTAAAAATGAAAATTGAAAAAATGCCACCATACACTTTCTCCAATTTTTTTAGCTAAAACAGTTACTTCAAATGCATCAAAGCACACCATATACAATACCTTGGGGTGTCAACATTTCAAAAATATGCACATTCATGGCAATAAATAAAAGTGGGGTTTACAATAGGCCCCAAACTAAAGATAGGCCTATCAGAAGAAATACTCTCAATTAATAACTAAAATCACAAGTCATAAAATTGTAACATAACCTTCCCAAAATCCTGGCAAACCTATGCATGGGGGGCATAGGTGTACTCAGGGTGCCTAGCAGAAAACAACCTGAAGTATTTTTTTGCACTAACTTACAACAGTCTCTCCTAAATCATAGTCAAAAAGCAATGTGTGTGTAAAAATGAAAATTGAAAAAATGCCACCATACATTTTCTCCAATTTTTTTAGCTAAAACAGTTACTTCAAATGCATCAAAGCACACCATATACAATACCTTGGGGTGTCAACATTTCAAAAATATGCACATTCATGGAAACAAATAAATTGGGGTATGTTAAAATACCCCCAAAAAGACAATAGGCAAAGAAAATATGTTAAATGTGAAAAAAAATCACAAACGCATGTTGGACATTTGGCATTACACCCCCCGAACAAGCCAAGAAACTTATGCATAGGTGGTATCACTGTACTCAGGAGATGTTGGTGAACACATATTGGGGTCTTCTTTGGCAGTAAAACATAACAGGAGCTGAGAATTCATGTCTAAAGTACAATGTGTGTGAAAAATAACACACAAAAAATGACTGCCTAATAGTTTGACAAAGAATTAGTGCATGGAAAGTGTTAAAATACCAGCATTTGAAATACCCTAGGGTGTCTACTTTTCAAAAATATATGGTTTGATGGGGGTAAATTACATTGGCCGGCTTCAGAAATGTCCTACATAGGACATGGGTGCATGGGATGTGAAAATTCCAAGTTGAAAAACTGGAATGCGCCCCCTAAAAATAAGGCCTTTTAGCCCCCAGAGAACCCAACACACCTATACATGGGTGGTATCACTGTACTCAGGAGATGTTGTTGAATACATATTGAGGTTTTTTTTGGCAGTAACACATAACAGGGACTGAGAATATATGCCTAAAGTACAACGTGTGTGAAAAATAACACACAAAAAATGACTACCCAAAAGTTTGACAAAGACTAGTGGTTGAATTAGTGCATGGAAAGTGTTAAAATACCAGCATTTGAAATACCCTAGGGTGTCTACTTTTCAAAAATATATGGTTTGATGGGGGTAATTTACATTGGCCGGCTTCAGAAATGTCCCAAATAGGACATGGGTGCATGATGACAGATGTGAAAATTCCAAGTTGAAAAACTGGAATGCGCCCCCTAAAATTAAGGCCTTTTAGCCCCCAGAGAACCCGACACACCTATACATGGGGGGTATCACTGTACTCAGGAGATGTTGTTGAATACATATTGAGGTTTTTTTTGGCAGTAACACATAACAGGGACTGAGAATATATGCCTAAAGTACAATGTGTGTGAAAAATAATGCAAAAAAATGACTACCTAAAAGTTTGACAAAGACTAGTGGTTGAATTAGTGCATGGAAAGTGTTAAAATACCAGCATTTGAAATACCCTAGGGTGTCTACTTTTCAAAAATATATGGTTTGATGGGGGTAATTTACATTGGCCGGCTTCAGAAATGTCCCAAATAGGACATGGGTGCATGATGACAGATGTGAAAATTCCAAGTTGAAAAACTGGAATGCGCCCCCTAAAATTAAGGCCTTTTAGCCCCCAGAGAACCCAACACACCTATACATGGGGGGTATCACTGTACTCAGGAGATGTTGTTGAATACATATTGAGGTTTTTTTTGGCAGTAACACATAAAAGGGACTGAGAATATATGCCTAAAGTACAATGTGTGTGAAAAATAATGCAAAAAAATGACTACCTAAAAGTTTGACAAAGACTAGTGGTTGAATTAGTGCATGGAAAGTGTTAAAATACCAGCATTTGAAATACCCT
Source organism: Bombina bombina (assembly GCF_027579735.1). Taxonomy (NCBI): domain Eukaryota; kingdom Metazoa; phylum Chordata; class Amphibia; order Anura; family Bombinatoridae; genus Bombina; species Bombina bombina. The sequence goes on along the minus strand of NC_069499.1, from coordinate 1,212,910,960 downwards.
AGGGTGTCTACTTTTCAAAAATATATGGTTTGATGGGGGTAATTTACATTGGCCGGCTTCAGAAATGTCCCAAATAGGACATGGGTGCATGATGACAGATGTGAAAATTCCAAGTTGAAAAACTGGAATGCGCCCCCTAAAATCAAGGCCTTTTAGCCCCCAGAGAACCCGACACACCTATACATGGGGGGTATCACTGTACTCAGGAGATGTTGTTGAATACATATTGAGGTTTTTTTTGGCAGTAACACATAACAGGGACTGAGAATATATGCCTAAAGTACAATGTGTGTGAAAAATAATGCAAAAAAATGACTACCTAAAAGTTTGACAAAGACTAGTGGTTGAATTAGTGCATGGAAAGTGTTAAAATACCAGCATTTGAAATACCCTAGGGTGTCTACTTTTCAAAAATATATGGTTTGATGGGGGTAATTTACATTGGCCGGCTTCAGAAATGTCCCAAATAGGACATGGGTGCATGATGACAGATGTGAAAATTCCAAGTTGAAAAACTGGAATGCCCCCACTAATATTAAGGCCTTTTAGCCCCCAGAGAACCCGACACACCTATACATGGGGGGTATCACTGTACTCAGGAGATGTTGTTGAATACATATTGAGGTTTTTTTTGGCAGTAACACATAACAGGGACTGAGAATATATGCCTAAAGTACAATGTGTGTGAAAAATAATGCAAAAAAATGACTACCTAAAAGTTTGACAAAGACTAGTGGTTGAATTAGTGCATGGAAAGTGTTAAAATACCAGCATTTGAAATACCCTAGGGTGTCTACTTTTCAAAAATATATGGTTTGATGGGGGTAATTTACATTGGCCGGCTTCAGAAATGTCCCAAATAGGACATGGGTGCATGATGACAGATATGAAAATTCCAAGTTGAAAAACTGGAATGCGCCCCCTAAAATTAAGGCCTTTTAGCCCCCAGAGAACCCGACACACCTATACATGGGGGGTATCACTGTACTCAGAAGTTGTTGTTGAACACATATTGAGGTGTTTTTGGTCAGTAACATATAACAGGAACTGAGAATCCATGCCTAAAGTACAATGCGTGTGAAAAATAACACACCAAAATGACTACCCAAAAGTTTGACAAATACTGGTGGTTGAATTAGTGCATGCAAAGTGTTAAAATACCAGCATTTGAAATACCCTAGGGTGTCTACTTTTTAAAAATATATGGTTTGATGGGGGTAATTTGCATTGTCCGGCTTCAGAAATGTCCCAAATAGGACATGGGTGCATGACGACAGATGTGAAAATTCCAAATTAAAAAACTGGAATGCGCCCCCTAAAAATAAGGCCTTTTAGCCCCCAGAGAACCCAACAGACCTATACATGGGTGGTATCACTGTACTCAGGAGATGCTGCTGAAGACATATTGGGGTGTTATTTGGCAGTAACCCTTAACGTTCTCAGTAAATGTATTCTTGAATTGCTATTTTGTCAAAAAATCACCACTTTTTTTTTTTTTTTTCAAACTTTGGCATAGATTGGTGGTAAAATAGTTGCATGGAAAGAGTCAAAATACCCCATGTTTAATACCTTAGGTTGTGTTCTTTTAAAAAATATATATATGTGAAGGGTTAATCAGGGATTCCTGACAGATATCAGTGTTCCAATGTAACTATCGCTAATTTTTGTAAACATTTTTTTGAAATAGCAAAGTGCTACTTGTACTTATTGCCCTATAACTTGCAAAAAAAGCAAAGAACATGTAAACATTGAGTATTTCTAAACTCAGGACAAAATTTAGAAACTATTTAGCATGGGAGTTTTTTGGTAGTTGTTGAAGTGTAGGAGATTTTGAGGGTCAAAGTTAAAAAAGTGTGTTTTTTTCAATTTTTTCCTCATATTTTATAAAATTTTTTATAGTAAATTATAAGATATGATGAAAATAATGGTATCTTTAGAAAGTCCATTTAATGGCGAGAAAAACGGTATATAATATGTGTGGGTACAGTAAATGAGTAAGAGGAAAATTACAGCTAAACACAAACACCGCAGAAATGTAAAAATAGCCTTGGTCCCAAACGGACAGAAAATGGAAAAGTGCTGCGGTCATTAAGGGGTTAATGCTCTTAAGGTGAGCTAATTGTATTACGCTGCAATATATAATAAAGATTTGCCCTTTAAAATGATCATTGAGATGTGATGCCGTGCCTTGTCTTAAGGTCTGTGTGGCTAGATGATCCTGCTCATCAGGAAATAAGAGTATGTCACTTACCCAGCCGTTTGTCCAGCTCTGGCATTCAGTGCAATAATCTACGAAACCACTCTAACAGCTTTAATCACTGACTGATCCAGCAAACTGCATAGATCGACGCAGCCCTCCCACGACCTTGCGTGATCTGTAATGCTGGTCTGTCAGTTAAAGAGGGTCCACCCGGCCAGGCAGTTTTATACCTCCTTCTAATTAAAGGTGCGGTAGGTGCTTCTATTTAGTGGGGAGATCTGGATAAGTGTGCTAAGTGCAAATTGAAGCCGCAAGCTCACTGGAGCATTAACCAGCCATTTGTAATGACTGGTTATTTAAAGTGCACCTGTAAACGGGCAAAAGAAGTAAAAAATCAAACTTTATTCTTCCATAGAGTTTAAAAACAGGACGGGTAAGACAGAAGGCCTGGACTTACGCGTTTCGGCATAGAGCCATATTCGTAGACTTAACAAAACATTTTGTCCAACCTCTTTAAAAAGGCAGCTGCTAAGCAGCTATTGGTCAACCAATTAACAGTATTTAAATTAATTAAAGTAACACAAACTCCTATAAACTGGCTAACAAAGGTGACAATGTTATAAATGCTAAGAGTGGACGTGCAGTTAATTTAAGGAGATGTCTACAATGAACATTCCTACTATAACATGTTAGTGGGGGGATATTTGATAAATATACATTGGATACATATGTAGTTTCAATTTAACATATAGAAACGACAAGACAAAGATAAATTTACTTAATCTTGGTGGTACATTCATTAAATCTGAAAAAGAAGACTATTGTGAATTTACTGATTATAGTGCATCACAATAGTTCTAGATGTATACTTTAATATACGACACCGAAATTGCATTTTATATGAGTGTATGATCTTTCCCTATGCTGATGAATGCAGAGAAGGCAGTTAACTAGGGCTAATTTATCATAGCATTTGATACTGCAAATGTATTGTTAAATGGAGTATAAAACTTAGCTTAATATTTATATTGGATTGGCATAATAAGAATGTAAGTAGCTAGAATGGACTTCAACAACATAATAAAAAATATATTAAAGAAATAAATACAAAAGGGATCTCAGAGGTTGCTTATGGATGGAAAACTACTACCATCTATTCCCAAAAGTTTATTATATCATACTCGGAATTAAACCCTTTGAGTACCTGTGTAGCAAATTTAAAAATCCAAAAGATTTCTTGTTTAGATAGTAACTTGTCTTTGTTGCCCCCTCTAATGGAATTCTTTATATGCTCAATAGCCCGCCATCTGAATGTGTTAGTGTTCTGTTTGTGAACATCTAAAAAGTCTCTCATTAGTTCTGAGCATCTTTTTTTAATTGTGATGTAACCAAGATGTTCCCATATTCGTGTACGTACATCTCTACTTGTCATCCCTATATATTGAAGGTGATGTTCTGTGCATTCTATGAGAGAGATTACATAAGGTGTAGAACAAATAATGCAACCTTGAGTTTCAAATTGTTGTCCCATAACACATGAATAAAATTCCTTACCTTCTGTGAGATAATCACAGGACTTACAATGCGAGTTACCAGTCATTTATAGCTGCCATTGGCACTAAGTCATTAACTGTCTCTTTTGGCAGTGCTGATATGACTGGGGTTAAATTTGTAGAAAAGACACATTTACAGCCATTTTCTACCACTTTCTTCAACTTTTTATCTCCATATAAAATCGGAAAATATTTCTTGATAATCTTACATATTTTAGAATATTCAGAAGAATACTAAGTAATAAAAAGTGGCTGTTTGGTTTTCTGATTCCTAGGCTTTGTCTGCAGTGTGTCTTCCCTAACAACAGTATTTACTTTGTCTACAATTTTGTTAACCATATTGGTGTTGTAACCTCTATTTTTAAAACGTCTCTTTAGATCTATGCTCTGTTTTTGAATAACAGCTGCATCTGAGAAGATCCTTTTGGTTCAAAGAAATTAACTTTTTACAATGCACTTAAATGGAAGCCAACACTTCCCTTAATTACCCATTCCCCAGTTTTGCACAACCAACACAGTTATAATAATACACATTTTACCTCTGTAATTATCTTGTATCTATGGCTCTGTAAACTGACCCCTTATTTCAGTTCTTTTGACAGACTTGCATTTTAGCCAATCAGTGCTCACTCCTCAGTAACTTCACGTACATGAGCTCAATGTTATTTATATGAAACACATGAACTAACACCTTCTAGTGGTGAAAAACTTTCAAATCCATTTAGATTAGAGGCGGCCTTCAAGGTCTAAGAAATTAGCATATGAATACCAAGAGAACAAAGCAAAAGTGGTGATTAAAAGTAAATTTTGTTTGCATGTAGAACAGCATTCTCTGATATCTTTTTGCGGTCAGTGTTTACCTGTTTTAAATCTACATTACTTGTCAAAGTTATATCAAGGAAACAGATACTGTGCATGTTCTATTCAAAGGTAAATTTTACTCCTGTTTCTTGTTTAGTAAGGAAACTGACAACTCTATCTGCATTGTCTTTGACTGAATCCCATATGAAAAGGTCATCATTGAAGCGATAATAAATATAGGTGCGCTCAAGCCATCCCATGAAAAAGTTTGCGTATGATGGGGCAAATTTTGACCCCTTCGCAGTTCCTTTTAACTGCAAATAATACGTACCCTCAGAAAGAAAATAATTATGTTCAAGCAAGAAGTGAGTTACTTGCAAAATATATAACGCTTCGCTGACATCTCCAAATCATTGTCAAATTCGAGAAAGTACTCAATGGCTTGCAACCCTTTATCATGTGGTATGCTGGAATATAGGAAGACCACGTCTATGGTCAACCAACTATGTCCTTCCTGCCACTGAAAATCTTTTAAAAGACTCAAAATATGTGTGGTGTCTTATGTAACTGTATAATTTCAATACAATCTCCTGTAAGAATCTATCCATTCTGACAAAGGGCCAAATAATGACCCAATCCCAGAAACAATTCGTCTTCCCTTAACATAATCCAAACTCTTGTGAACCTTCGGTAGGTAATGGAATATGGGGATCACAGGGTTTTCTACTAAGAGAAACTTTGCTGTGTTTCTATCTATGATTTCCAAACATACTCCATCATCCACCAATGAACTAAGTTCTGTGTAAAATCATTTACTTGGATTCCTGCTCCATACTCGATAAGTTTCATTATCAGTTAGTTGGCGGTTGGCCTCATTAACCCCTTAATGACCACAGCACTTTTCCATTTTCTATCCGTTTGGGACCAAGGCTATTTTTACATTTTTGCGGTGTTTGTGTTTAGCTGTAATTTTCCTCTTACTCATATACTGTACCCACACATATTATATACCGTTTTTCTCGCCATTAAATGGACTTTCTAAAGATACCATTATTTTCATCATATTTTATAATTTACTATAAAAAAATATATAAAATATGAGGGGGAAAAACACACTTTTCTAACTTTGACCCCCATAATCTGTTACACATCTACAACCACCAAAAAACACCCATGCTAAATAGTTTCTAAATTTTGTCCTGAGTTTAGAAATACCCAATGTTTACATGTTCTTTGATTTTTTTTGCAAGTTATACGGCAATAAATACAAGTAGCACTTTGCTATTTCCAAACCATTTTTTCTCAAAATTAGCGCTAGTTACATTGGGACACTGATATATTTTTTTTATTATTATTTTTTTAGAAGACATCCCAAAGTATTGATCTAGGCCCATTTTTGATATATTTCATGCCACCATTTTACCGCCAAATGAGATGAAATAAAAAAAATTGTTCACTTTTTCACAATTTTTTTCACAAACTTTAGGTTTCTCACTGAAATTATTTGCAAACAACTTGTGCAATTATGGCAAAAATGGTTGTATAAGCTTCTCTGGGATCCCCTTTGTTCAGAAATAGCAGACATATATATGGCTTTGGCATTGCTTTTTGGTAATTAGAAGGCCACTAAATGTCACTGCGCACAACACATGTACTATGCCCAGCAGTGGAGGGGTTAATAAGGGAGCATGTAGGGAGCTTCTAGGGTTAATTTTAGCTTTAGTGCAGTGTAGTAGACAACCCCAATTATTGATCTAGTCCCATCTTGGTATATTTCATGACACCATTTCACCGCCAAATGTGATCAAATAAAAAAAAAATCTTTCACTTTTTCACAATTTTAGGTGTCTCACTGAAATTATTTACAAACAGCTTGTGCAATTATGGCACAAATGGTTGTAAATCCTTCTCTGGGATCCCCTTTGTTCAGAAATAGCAGACATATATGGCTTTGGCGTTGCTTTTTGGTAATTAGAAGTCCACTAAATGCTGCTGCGCATCACACGTGTATTATGTCTAGCAGTGAAGGGGTTAATTATGTAGCTTGTAGGGAGCTTGCATGGTTAATTTTAGCTTTAGTGTAGAGATCAGTCTCCCACCTGACACATCAGACCCCCTGATCCCTCCAAAACAGCGCTCTTCCCTCCCCCACCCCACAATTGTCCCTGCCATCTTAAGTACTGGCAGAAAGTCTGCCAGTACTAAAATAAAAGGTATCTTTTGTTTTGTTTTTAGCATATTTACATATGCTGATGTGTAGGATCCCCCCTTAGCCCCCAACCTCCCTGATCCCTCCCCCAAACAGCTCTCTAATCCACCCCCTCTACCTTATTGGGAGCCATCTTGGGTACTGGCAACTGTCTGCCAGTACCCAGTTTACCAAAAAAATGCTTTTTTTTCTTTTTCTGTAGTGTAGCTTCCCCCCCAAAGAACAACCCCCCTCCCCCTCCCAGATCCCTTAGATGCTTTTTTAAATTACATTTTACCCCACTTTATCCCACTTTTCTTTAACATTTTTTTCTGTAGTGTAGCCGTTCCCACCCGCTTCCACCCCGTGTGCGCACGCCCCCGGCCCCCTGTGCACGCGCATGTGTCTGTGGGCGCCCCCGGCGATGACGCCCCTTCACATCACACGGCCCATTGATGGCCGCCCACCCGCCTCCCAGACTGGCTCCCACCCACCAACGAATACCGGCCATCGATCTCCAGTGCTGAGAGGGCCACAGAGTGGCTCTCTCTGCATCGGATGGCCAAGGAGGGTTATTGCAGGATGCCTCGATATCGAGGCATCACTGCAATAACCCGAAAGCGTCTGGAAGCGATCAGGATCACTTCCACCGCTTTCCAAGACCAAGGACATACGCCATACGTACGTAGTGTATTTTTTTTGAGGACGTACATCCTTGGTCGTTAAGGGGTTAATGTAGTTAAGATGATATAACTATGGTGTTATTACTTGTTAGTGACTTAACTGCCTGATTCTCTTTCTTAGTTAGATTCAGTTCTGAATTGGGGGTCCTGTAGTGTAAATTGGTAAGATCCTCCACTACTATTATTCACTTTCCCGGGTTCTCCGCCTTGTTGTCCCTCAGTGCATACCTGTGATTTACTCTTAATTTTGGGGCTGTACCTCCCCCTTCTGTTTGTTTCAGGACAGGCCAAAAAAATATATATATATACATAACTGATGTATATTTAACGTAACAAAAACATAAGGCATATTTTTTACTTATGCCAAAAGATATGGTTAATCATATGTTATAATTTAACCATTTATATATGTGGTTAATTAACTGTATATGTTAATATATAAAAATAGATAAGTGAGCTAGTATTTTCCTATCTAAGACAAGCATGTGTATACTTTTTAAAAAACATATTAGTATTCTAAAGAAACACGTTATAACAATTTTGTATGCACATATTATAGTTCCAAACAAATGGTACTTTGAATGAAAATTCAGTATTCTAATAATGAGTGCTACATTATCTTGATGTACTCTCAGAACATTATTAATGCTATCTGTAGCTTCCAGAACAATGGGAAGCTCTTGTAAATCTTTTTCACACTATGACAATTATGGGAGTTATCTCTGGTAGTTCATCTTACAAGCTGTCAGGGTATATCTCTTTACCTTAGAAAATGTTAACTGGACCATTCTACTGCTAGCATCCTTGAATGTATTAAAACTGTTAGAGGCTAGAAGTGAATGTGACTTAATATCCTTGTCAAACCAGTTACTACCCAAATAGCCTGACACAGTACATTCAAATCATCCTTTAGGATCTCAGAGAGGGCATGGATACATAGATGGGTTAAACAATACCCCTCAACATTTGTTAATCCCTGAAGAAAATAGGCAGTAAATGGCTCTATGTCTTACCTAAGCCATTCCATTCTCTACTTATCTAGGTTCACTGACAAAATTCAGTCCAGTCTACTACCCAGCCTTGCTCACTGGCCTAATAGATTTGTTTTACTACTCTTGTTCGTTCATCTCAACGTTCAAGCTGGGCTCCACTCAACCAGATTCTGTATCCTGTTCCAGTCTTGGCCTTAGAGTGGGCATTCCTATTCTGGGCCCTATCGTGGGCATTACCTCCGATTCCAGCTCTGGAGTGAGCGCACCTGTTCAAGTATTTGATCCTTCAGTGTCCTGTACAATAGACTTGCATTGACTGTCTGTTTCTTGAGCTATACATAAAAGGAGAAGTTCCATTAAGAAGTCCATCTCACTGACTCCTTTAAGTGTACAAGGCAGCTTTAAGTCTAACACCTCCCCACATGAGCTCCAAACTCCTGAACCCATTCCACATGCAGCCATGGGCATTATCAAGATTAATGTAAAAAATGTTTCGCTTGGAGTCCAGATTGCTAAACCTTTCTTTTCAGGAAAAGGTTCTTTTCCCCTCCCGTTTGAATTAAATTATCTTCACTGTTACTGGTGGTAAAGGAACTTTCCTTTTCAGGATTAGAAATCTAGAAGAAAGAATAGACCAGGAAATCGGTTCGCTCTCTTAATTCCTCTAGAGATCATAAGTCTTCCTCTTCGTAAAAGACGTAAAAGAATCTTCCACGCCTGCCTGGAAACAGGGTCATCCTGGGCCAAGGCTAAGCAAAACAAGAAGTCCAAATCCAATTATAAATCCGCATGAAGGTTTGGTCGCCAAACCAGAACCTGTTCTGGTAGGAGCAGATTAAGTCTTTTTTTCAGGAGACCCAGGATTACAGGATAGGTTTCCGATCCAGTCCTCCTAAAGGATGATTCCTTCTGTCTCACGTACCCCAGAATCCTTTGAAGATAACTCCCTTCATTCAATGCATTAAGAATCTAGAGAGGATGGGGTGATTCATTCAGAACAGGGAAATGTTTTTTACTCTAACCTTTTTATTGTTCCCAAAAAGAAATTAATTTTCAGACCCATATTGGATTTGAAAACTTTAAACAAGTTTATACGAATTCCAACCTTCAAAATATGAAACTATTCTCACTATTTTATACTTGATCTAACAGGGTCAATGCATTAAGAATCTGGAGAGGATGGGGGCAAGCGGGGTTCCAGACTACGTCACCAGATGTGACATGTACAGCAGCTGCTGCACACAGCATGGTAGAGAACCCAGATTCTTGGTCTGTCTAATCCAGAACCGTAAGCCAGAAAGCGCATTCAGTGGGAGGGCTTCTGACTTGCGCAGCCATCTCAGCCATAGCTTCACACGCTACTGTGCATCAATGCCACTACCTCTTGGCAGGGGCAAGTTGTCTCCATCTGAGGACCAAAGATTGCCCTCATCGAGACTGAGGCATTTTTACAGACCGTCTACACAGCCTGACCGGTAACTCTGCATCAGGCCTTTTTTGTCTATTGGCCACAGACATTTTTTTTTATTTTTTTACTTTGAAAAGTTTCCCCCCCCCCATTTTTGCTATCTTTGCATACTGTTGGGTTTGGCCAATGTATAATGAAGATTGCTGCCATGGAAAGCAGCTAGAAGTGTAATATCTAGATAAACAGCTCAGTGTCAAGTTGGGCAAGACTGGGACGCCGGCTGGGGGGGGGGGGGTGAAGAAGTGTGATGGCCGTTACCTATATATACAAGGTTTTATGACTTGTTTAACCCACAAGGTGGGTCCCTACCCCAGCCTGTCTAAGTATGCCTCAGTGAAGAAAATCTTACAAATATAATTCGTACTACACAAATAAGGGGATATTCAGCTGAGGGGGGTGAAAAAAAAAGTGATGGATTCTCTGCCTATATACAAGGTTAAATGCAAGACCTGATTAAATGTGCAGTGTAAGCCCCCATGCCAAATTATTTCACCATGAAGAAAATCACTGTGAAGAAAATCTTCCAAACATAATCTGTGCTGTTTAAAGGGCCATTATACACTCATTTTTTCTTTGCATAAATGTTTTGTAGATGATCTATTTATAAAGCCCATAAAGTTGTTTTTTTTTAAAAAATTTATAATTTTGCTTATTTTTAAAGAACATTGCTCTGATTTTCAGACTCCTAACCAAGCCCCAAAGTTTTATTTGAATACCGTCAGCTACCTTCTCCAGCTTGCTCCTGTTTGTGTAAAGGGTCTTTTCATATGCAAAAGAAGGGGGAGGGGGGAGTGTTTTATTTCCCACTTGCAGTGGGCTTTCCAACTGCCTTTTCAACAGAGCTAAACCAGGGGCGTATTTAGGTTTTGTGCTGCCCTAGACATTTAAAATTCTGCTGCCACCCCCTACCCACCCTAAGTTTTAGGCTGTTTTTCGGCCATAATATTTTTTGGTCATGGTGTAATTTGAATATGTGTGTATATATGTATGTGTGTATATATATATATATATATATATATATATATATACACACGCAACCCCTCTCCCTCACACACACACACAGCCCCTCTCCCACACACACAGCCCCTCTCCCCCCCACACACACAGCCACTCTCACACACACACACACATACATACATATATACACTCATACACAAAATTCCCCATGAATACTCCTAATAGCTATTTTGCAAAAATACTTCCACATGACTGGCTTGGTTCCCAACATACAGATTTAAATAATTTTGAGTAAGGGGCTAACTTGCATATACACAACCAGATTCCACCTCTCAAAAAGATAAAAAATTTAAATTTCCACAAAACATGTCAGGGTCTATAGATAATTTACACCCAACAAAGATGTTTTATTACATATAAAACACATTTAATAAGAGATTTTGATTATTTATAGTAAGACACACCCCTTCCTGGAAATCCAAACATTTCCAACAAATGTAAACTAAAATTGTGACATCATTGTTTTGCAGACAGATAATCTGCCCTAAAAAAATAAAAATAAAGAACATTTTATGGTGCAATTGGGTTTTCAAAGTTTTCCATAAAACTGAGCAATTTAAACAGTCCTGAAACTGAAGCTTGTGCTCTTTAAAATTTACATATAAAATGGCATCTTATAAACGAAATAGACAATAACTACAATAAACATGCTATCAGAATATGACAGCAACAGAATTAGATGTTATGTTAAACAACAGGAAACTATAATCCCAAGTCCGAACCCAGTTCTACTGAAATAAAATAAGAAGAAATGTGAATGACTTTGCCTTATCTACAAAGTTCTTTGATCAAATTAATTACATAGTGTAAGTCCCTGCGATAGCCTGCTACACTTCGCTACAGGGAAGAAAATTCCATAAGTATAGTCTGTGCTACTTAATGCTACTTAATGCCACAGTGAAGAAAAGTACAAACAGCTTAATTTAAAGGGATAGTAAACCCAAAAATTGTATTTTATGATTTGGATAGAACATACAATTTTAACCAACTTTAAAATTTACTTCTATTATCAAATTTGCTTCATTCTCTTGTTATCCATTGCTGAAGAACAGCATTGCACTACTGTCAGGAAGCTGAACACATCTCGTTAGCCAATCACAATAGACAAATGTAAGCAGGCACCAATTAGCAGCAGCTCCTACTAGTGTATGATATGTGCGTATTCTTTTTCCACGAGGGATACTAAGAGAACGAAGCACATTTGAAAATAGAAGTGATTTTAAAAGTGTCTTAAAATGACATGCTCTATCTGAATCATGCAAGTTTAACTTTGACTTTCCTATCCCTTTAATAATCGACAAGGGCTAAGACAGTCTGGGTTGTTTGAAAGGGGAGTGAAGATAATCCATAGAAGCAGACATAACCTATATAAAAAAAAAGTTGTCATCTCACAGCCCAGTGAAGACAATCTTACTCTCTTCTTCTACTATAGTTGGGACATATCAACTGTGCCTCTTGAGAGGCAGTAGGAATTTTTGCACCTTAATAATTGTCATATATATACATATAAGCTCCTCATTAGATAGATGAATAAAATAAAAAAAGAGAAAGGGAAGGGAAAAGAAGAAAGAACTGCATTACCCGCCTAGATACACGTAGATTGATAGCTATATTATGGTGCTGAGGCTCCTTGGAAATATGAACTGCTATGAATTTGTAAATAACCATATAAGTGCTTGCTGGTCCTTTTTTCCTCTGTGTTTTGTTGTTCTGAAATCTTGAAGTGAACTTTATACAAAGCTGTGAAATAATTTTATATGGTTTTTTAGAATATAGTCCCTATATGTGTGGACAGTATATGAAAAAAAACAGAACAACTTAATATATGCAGAAAGATTTCCTATATAGTGTATAAGTGCCTGCAAGTTCGTAAAGTGCTTAGGTTTGATCCAACTTAGATTGGATTTTTTTCTGATAATTACTGTGTAAAGAGGGCTTGTCTCCCCCCCTCCCTTTTTTTCTCTCTCTCTCCCCTGGCTGTTCCAGTTCACATTGTGTCATAGATTATCACACTACTATATTTTTTTTAATTTTGTTTTGTACTGACGGATTAGCTTATTCCTGAGCCTTACACTTTACGACTGCATATTTATTGTGCATTTCCTTCTTAATATGAGGAGAGTCCACTGTATTATTCCTTACTGTTGGGAATACTGAACCTGGCCACCAGGAGGAGGCAAAGACACCCCAGCCAAAGGCTCAAATACTCCCCCTACTTCCCTCATATCCCAGTCATTATTTGCCTTTCATCACAGGAAGTTGGCAGAGAAGTATGAAAGGTATTTGCCCTTCGAAATGGGACTTGAGTTTTAAGTAGTCTTGTCAGCCTCTCAGTGAGAGCATTGATGAATGTTAGAGTCTGGAGATGCAGGGAGAGTCTTTCTGTGAATCCATCCAGACTCGTATTAACAGCTCCTAAGCAATCAGTGTTGACAAGTTTCAGTGCCTGCTTCCATTACTCAATTACATGTCAGGAGCGTTGCTACAAGACTGTCAAACTTGAGAAGCCGTGTTCCTGTTCCACGGCATAGATTCCGGTAAGATTGTTTAATTTTTTATACACATATGATAATGCAAGAAGACAAGGTCACAGTGTGGCTCCTTTTATCTGTATGGAATCAAGGGTTAATATCTCCAGAGGGGGAATATTGATGAGGGGGGATTAATCACATAATTCATTTTATTATGATTATGCTGCGACATGTGAGATGAGGCTCAGGCAGATGTGGAAACATACAGGTTTCACTTTTGTTTCTCTTGTAAGGTGTATCCAGTCCACGGATCATCCATTACTTGTGGGATATTCTCATTCCCAACAGGAAGTTGCAAGAGGATCACCCACTGCAGAGCTGTCTATATAGCTCCTCCCCTAACTGCCACCTCCAGTCATTCTCTTGCAACTCTCGACAAGCATAGAAGCAGTAAGAGAGATGTGGTGAAATGTAGTTGTTTTTTCTTCAATTCAAAAGTTTATTTTTAAATGGTACTGGAGTTGTACTATTTTTGCCCCAGAAGATGAATCTGCCTGTGGTCTCTAATGATCTTAACAGGTTGTAACTAAGATCCATTGCTGTTCTCACACATAACTGAAGAGAGAGGTAACTTCAGCTGGGGAATGGCGTGCAGGTTATCCTTATTTTTTCTAGAAGAATGTAAATGCTAGAAAATGCTGCTGATACCAGATTTAGTTAAGGTAAGCATGATTACAGTGATTTAATAGCGACTAGTATCATGCTTACTGTTAGTGGTAATACTCTTATTATTTTTCAATTCCTGTCATATAAAACGTTTGCTGGTAGTGTTTAAACGTTTTTATATATTTGATAAAACTTTATTGGGGCCTAGTTTTTCCACATGGCTGGCTTAAATTTGCCTAGAAATAGTTCCCTTAGGCCTCCCACTGTGTGGACATGAGGGGGAGGGGCCTAATTTCACGCCTAAGTGCGCAGTAACTTTTACAGACTGAGACATTCAGTTTTCCTGCAGGAGCCTCCTGAATGCTATAGGACCTCTCTAAAGGGTTTTTAGGCTTTCCAAAGTCATTTGTATGGCAAGGTAGGGCCACAGCAGAGCTGTGGCAGTTTGTTGTGACTGTTAAAAAACGTCTATCGTTTTTTTTATCCATTTTTTAAACTAAGGGGTTAATCATCCATTTGCAAGTGGGTGCAATACTCTGTTAGCTTATTATACACACTGTAAAAATTTCGTTTGATTTACTGCTTTTTTTCACTGTTTTTCAAATTCTGACCTTTTTTATTTTTCTTAAAGGCACAGTACCGTTTTTATTTTTTGCTTGTTAACTTGCTTTAAAGTGTTTTCCAAGCTTGCTGGTCTCATTGCTAGTCTGTTTAAACATGTCTGACATAGAGGAAACTCCTTGTTCATTATGTTTAGAAGCCATGGTGGAACCCCTCTTAGAATGTGTACCAAATGTACTGATTTCACTTTAAGTAATAAAGACCATATTCTGTCTTTAAAAAATTTATCACCAGAGGAATCTGACGAGGGGGAAGTTATGCCGACTAACTCGCCCCACGTGTCAGAACCTTTAAATCCTGCTCAAGGGACTCGCGCTCAAGAGGCGCCAAGTACATCTAGCGCGACCATGGCGTTTACTTTACAACACATGGCGGCAGTCATGGATAATACACTGTCAGCGGTATTATCCAGACTACCTGGGTTACGAGGAAAGCGATACAGCTCTGGAGTTAGAAGAAATACAGAGCATACTGACACTTTAGTAGCTATGTCTGATACCCCCTCACAATATGCAGAAGCTGAGGAAGGAGAGCTTCTTTCAGTGGGTGATTTTTCTGACTCAGGGAAGAGGATTCAACCTGATTCTGATATGTCAACATTTAAATTTAAGCTTGAACACCTCCGCGTGTTGCTCAGGGAGGTTTTAGCTGCTCTGAATGACTGTGATACAATTGCAGTGCCAGAGAAATTGTGCAGATTGGATAAATACTATGCAGTGCCCGTTTACACTGATGTTTTTCCAATACCTAAAAGGTTTACAGAAATTATTACTAAGGAATGGGATAGACCAGGTGTGCCGTTCTCTCCCCCTCCTATTTTTAAGAAAATGTTTCCAATAGATGCCGCCACACGGGACTTATGGCAAACAGTCCCTAAGGTGGAGGGAGCAGTTTCTACCCTAGCTAAGCGTACTACTATCCCTGTCGAGGACAGTTGTGCTTTCTTAGATCCAATGGATAAAAAGTTAGAGGGTTACCTTAAGAAAATGTTTATTCAACAAGGTTTTATTCTACAGCCCCTTGCATGCATTGCCCCAGTCACTGCTGCTGCGGCCTTCTGGTTTGAGTCTCTGGAAGAGGCTTTACAGGTAGAGACTCCATTGGATGATATACTTGACAAGCTTAGAGCACTTAAGCTAGCCAATTCTTTTGTTTCTGATGCCATTGTTCATTTGACTAAACTAATGGCTAAGAATTCTGGTTTTGCTATTCAGGCGCATAGGGCGCTATGGCTTAAATCATGGTCAGCTGACGTTACTTCAGAGTCTAAGCTGCTTAATATTCCCTTCAAGGGGCAGACCCTATTCGGGCCTGGTTTTGAAGGAGATCATTTCTGATATCACGGGAGGAAAAGGTCATGCCCTTCCTCAGGATAGGTCCAAATCAAGGGCCAAACAGACTAATTTTCGTGCCTTTCGAAACATCAAGGCAAGTGCGGCATCAACTTCCTCTAATACAAAACAAGAGGGAACTTTTGCCCAGTCCAAGTCGGTCTAGAGACCTAACCAGACTTGCAACAAAGGTAAGCAGGCCAAAAAGCCTGCTGCTGCCTCTAAGACAGCATGAAGGATTGGCCCCCGAACCGGTAATGGATCTAGTAGGGGGCAGACTTTCGCTCTTCGCCCAGGCTTGGGCAAGAGATGTCCAGGATCCCTGGGCGTTGGAAATTGTATCCCAGGGATATCTTCTGGACTTCAGAGCTTCTCCTCCAAAAGGGAGATTTCACCTTTCACAATTATCTGCAAACCAGATAAAGAGAGAGGCATTTTTACACTGTGTTCAAGACCTCCTAGTTATGGGAGTGATCCACCCAGTTCCAAAGGAGGAACAGGGACAAGGATTCTATTCAAATCTGTTTGTGGTTCCCAAAAAAGAGGGAACCTTCAGACCAATCTTAGATCTCAGGATCCTAAACAAATTTCTCAGGGTCCCATCATTCAAGATGGAGACTATTCGAACCATCCTACCTATGATCCAGGAGGGTCAATACATGACTACAGTGGATTTAAAGGATGCTTATCTTCACATTCCGATAAACAAAGATCATCATCGGTTTCTCAGGTTTGCCTTCCTAGACAGGCATTACCAGTTTGTAGCTCTTCCCTTTGGGTTAGCTACAGCCCCAAGAATCTTTACGAAGGTTCTGGGGTCACTTCTGGTGGTCCTAAGGCCGCGGGGCATAGCCATGGCCCCTTATTTAGACGACATTCTGATACAGGCGTCAAATTTCCAAATTGCCAAGTCTCATACGGACATATTTCTGGCATTTCTGAGGTCGCATGGGTGGAAAGTGAACGAAGAAAAGAGTTCTCTATCCCCTCTCACAAGAGTTTCCTTTCTGGGAACTCTAATAGATTCTGTAGAAATGAGGATTTACCTGACAGAGACCAGGTTATCAAAACTTCTAAATTCCTGCCGTGTTCTTTATTCCACTTCTCGCCCTTCGGTGGCTCAGTGTATGGAAGTAATCGGCTTAATGGTAGCGGCAATGGACATAGTGCCGTTTGCCCGTCTGCATCTCAGACCGCTGCAACTCTGCATGCTCAGTCAGTGGAATGGGGATTACACAGATTTGTCCCCTCTACTAAATCTGGATCAAGAGACCAGGGATTCTCTTCTCTGGTGGCTATCTCGGGTCCATCTGTCCAAAGGTATGACCTTTCGCAGGCCAGATTGGACAATTGTAACGATAGATGGCAGTCTGGAACTCCCTGAAGGCTCAGGGATCGTGGACTCAGGAGGAGACACTCCTTCCGATAAACATTCTGGAACTAAGAGCGATATTCAATGCTCTTCAGGCTTGGCCTCAGCTAGAGACAATGAGGTTCATCAGATTTCAGTCGGAAAACATCACGACTATGGCTTACATCAGCCATCAAGGGGGAACAAGGAGTTCCCTAGCGATGTTGGAAGTTTCAAAGATAATTCGTTGGGCAGAGATTCACTCTTGCCACCTATCAGCTATCCATATCCCAGGAGTAGAGAACTGGGAGGCGGATTTTCTAAGTCGTCAGACTTTCCATTCGGGAGAGTGGGAACTCCATCCGGAGGTGTTTGCACAATTGATTCATCGTTGGGGCAAACCAGAACTGGATCTCATGGCGTCTCGCCAGAACGCCAAACTTCCTTGTTACGGATCCAGGTCCAGGGATCCCAAGGCGACGCTGATAGATGCAGCGCCTTGGTCCTTCAACCTGGCTTATGTGTTTCCACCGTTTCCTCTGCTCCCTCGTCTGATTGCCAAAATCAAGCAGGAGAGGGCATCTGTGATCTTGATAGCGCCTGCGTGGCCACGCAGGACTTGGTATGCAGATCTAGTGGACATGTCATCCTTTCCACCATGGACTCTGCCTCTGAGACAGGACCTTCTACTTCAGGGTCCTTTCAACCATCCAAATCTAATTTCTCTGAGACTGACTGCCTGGAGATTGAACGCTTGATTTTATCAAAGCATGGCTTCTCCGAGTCAGTCATTGATACCTTAATTCAGGCACGAAAGCCTGTCACCAGGAAAATCTATCATAATATATGGCGTAAATATCTTTATTGGTGTGAATCCAAGGGTTACTCATGGAGTAAAGTCAGGATTCCCAGGATATTATCTTTTCTCCAGTTCTATTTTTGGTAGCTATTTCCTCGGCTCATAGAGTTTCTGATTTATCTGCCTTACAATGTGATTCCCCTTATCTGATCTTCCATGCAGATAAGGTAGTTTTGCGTACCAAACCTGGGTTTTTACCTAAGGTGGTATCTAATAAGAATATCAATCAGGAGATTGTTGTTCCGTCATTGTGGCCTAATCCTTCTTCGAAGAAGGAACGTCTATTACACAATCTTGACGTGGTTCGTGCTTTAAAGTATTATTTACAAGCTACTAAAGATTTTCATCAAACATCTGCTTTGTTTGTTGTCTATTCTGGACAGAGGAAAGGCCAAAAGGCCTCGGCAACTTCTCTTTCGCTTTGGCTAAGAAGTATAATACGCTTAGCTTATGAGACTGCTGGCCAGCAGCCTCCTGAAAGGATTACAGCTCATTCTACTAGAGCTGTGGCCTTTAAAAATGAGGCTTCTTTTGAACAGATTTGCAAGGCGGCGACTTGGTCTTCGCTTCATACTTTTTCAAAATTCTATAAATTCGATACTTTTGCTTCTTCGGAGGCTATTTTTGGGAGAAAGGTTTTACAGGCAGTGGTACCTTCTGTTTAAGTACCTGCCTTGTCCCTCCCTTCATCCGTGTACTTTAGCTTTGATATTGGTATCCCACAAGTAATGGATGATCCGTGGACTGGATACACCTTACAAGAGAAAACATAATTTATGCTTACCTGATAAATTTATTTCTCTTGTGGTGTATCCAGTCCATGGCCCGCCCTGTCATTTTAAAGCAGGTATTTTTTAACTTTAAACTACAGTCCCCACTATGGTTTCTCCTTTCTCTTGCTTGTCTTCGGTCGAATGACTGGAGGTGGCATTTAGGGGAGGAGCTATATAGACAGCTCTGCTGTGGGTGATCCTCTTGCAACTTCCTGTTGGGAATGAGAATATCCCACAAGTAATGGATGATCCGTGGACTGGATACACCACAAGAGAAATAAATTTATCAGGTAAGCATAAATTATGTTTTTTGTAAGCTGCACAGGCTGAAAGGGCTTGGAGCACTTTTTCAATAGTCTGCTTTATATGCACAAGCTATGGAGGATTCTGATGCGTTAGAAGGTACTCCCTCCTTACCTAAGTCTAATACCTTTCTATATTGTGAGGAGGCCGTGGTATACCCGCCTGCTCAATTATGTTCCACATACCTTGATAATGTAATCATGTCAAAGAAAGTTAATATGTTTAGTACCACTGAGCCGTCCACCTCTGAGGAATCTCCATCCTGCGAGGTGTGAACCCTGCAATCATCTCCTAATACACATGCAACTTCCCGTAGTACTTCTAAACCTCCATCTGGAGGGTCCCTTTTGCCGCCAGACTTTACTGAGCAGTTACAAATGTCAGTGTCTGCGGCCTTAAGTGCTTTACTTCGTCCTGCTAAGCGCAAGCAAAAGGTCAAATATTGCTATCCTTCCCAGGGGTCATTTCCTAGCTTATTGGATTTATCTGATACAAGAATATCTGCTGATGAAGATGTCTCTGATACTTCAGAGGATGGTCTTACTGGGTCGGAATCTGCTGTCTCTAAGCCTCCAGCAACGGAGGAACCAGACTTTAGATTTAGGATTGAACATTTACGCTTTCTGCTAAAGAAGGTTTTGGCTATTTTAGAGGTCCCAGAGCCTAAATTGCATGAGGAATCTTTAATTCCTAAGTTAGATAGGGTCAATGAGGACAGGGTTCTACCACAGACTTTCCCGGTTCCCGTTAAGATGGCAAACATTATTAAGGATCAATGGAAAATAATTGGTTCTTCATTTTCCTTCTTCCTTTTAAAAAATTATTCCCAGTTCTGGACTCTCAATTGAAGTTGTGGTGTTCCATCCCCAAGGTGGATGGCACTATCTACACTCTTGCTAAGCGTACTACTATCCTGCTTGAGGATAGTTCGTCATTTAAAAAGCCCATGGTGAAGAAGATAGAAACTCTGTTAAGAAAGATGTTTCAACACACAGGATATTTGTTTCAACCGGCAGCGGCTGTTGCTGCGGTTGCTGGAGCGGCTACCTACCAGTGCGACTCTTTATCTGAGTTGATCAAGGTGGAGGGTCCCCTCGACGTAATACAGGAAAGAATTAAGGCCTTAAGGGTGGCTAATTATTTCATTTGTTATGCAAATATTCAGATTATTCACCTGAATGCTAAGGCTTCAGGTTTTTCTGTTCAAGCCCACAGGGCACTCTGGCTGAAGTCCTGGTCTGCTAACATGACTTCGAAGTCAAGACTTCTTTCCCTCCCATTAAAGGGAAAGATTCTATTTGGTCCAGGCCTGGACTCAATTATCTCCACGGTTACAGGAGGCAAAGGTGCCTTTTTACCGCAGGATAAGAACAAACCTAAAGGACAAGGTCCTCATTATCATTCCTTTCGTTTGGATAAATCCCAACATTAGCAGCCCTCAGCAAAGCCAGAGCAAACCAAGGGGACTTGGAAGCCGGCTTAGTCCTGGAATAAGTCAAAGCAAAACAAGAAGCCTGCTGAGACAAAGTCGGCATGAAGGGGCGGCCCGATCCGGCTATGGATCTAGTAGGGGGCAGACTATCGCTCTTTTTGGATGCTTGGTTTGGGGATGTGCAAGCCCTCTGGGTCCTAGAGGTCATTGATCAGGGATACAGGATAGGTTTAAAGTCTCATCCACCCAGGGGCAGAGTCATTGTACCGTTACCTCTTGCAGAAAGAGGTCTGGGATACTACTCAAACCTTTTTGTGGTCCTAAAGAAGGATCAAACTTTCCGCCCAATTCTGGACCTAAAGTGCTTAAACAAATTCCTAGCTGTCCTCTCGTTCAAGATGGAGACAATAAGGTCCATCCTTCCCTTAGTTTAGGAAGGACAGTTCATGACCACGATAGATCTGAAGGATGCTTACCTTCATGTTCCAATACACAAGGAAAACTTTAAGCTCCTAAGGTTTGCGTTCCTGGACCAGCACTTCCAGTTTATTGCACTTCCGCTTGGTCTAGCTACTGCTTCAAGAGCTTTTACGAAGGTTCTAGGAACTCTGCTTGCTGTGGCCAGAACCAGAGGTATAACAGTAGCGCCATACTTGGATGATATTCTGGTTCAAGCACCATCCTGTCTGGCAGAAGACCATTCAAAAGCTCTTCTTCAATCTCATGGATGGAAGATAAACTTAGAAAAGAGTTCTCTTGTTCCCAGTACCAGGGTGGAATTTCTGTGTACTATAATAGACTCCATATCCATGAGGATATTCCTTACAGACCAGAGACATTACAAGCTAACTTCCGCTTGTCTTGCCCTCCAGACTTTCTTAAGGCCCTTTGTGGCTTGGTGTATGGAGGTGATTGGTCTCATGGTGTCAAGCATGGAAATCATTCCTTTTGCCAGATTCTATCTCAGACCTCTACAGCTGTGCATTCTGAGACAGTGGAACAGCGATCATTTGGATCTGTCGCAACAGATTTCTCTGGACAACCAGTTGAGAGGATTGCTCTCCTGGTGTCTTTGTCCAGATCACCTATCCCAAGGGAAATCCTTCATGAGACCATCCTGGAGATTGTGAATACGGACGCATGTCTATCAGGGTTGGGAGCTGTTGGGGTGCCAGGAAGGCACAGGGCCTGTGGACCCGAGAGGAATCCCACCTCCCGATCAACATTCTGGAACAATCTTCAATGCTCTAAAGGATTGACCTCTTCTGGGTTTGTCCCAGATTCCAATCAGTCAACATAACCTCGGTGGCTTACATCAACCATCAGGGGGGAACGAGGAGCTCCCTAGCAATGAGGGAAGTATCTCGGATTCTGGAGTGGGCGGAGGCCCACAACTGCTCGCTGTCAGCGATCCACATTCCGGGTGTGGACAACTGGGAAGCGGATTTCCTCCGCAGACAATCCTTTCATCCGGGGTAATGGTTTCTCCATCCCGAGGTGTTTGCAGTGATTTGAGACAGCCGGAGATAGATCTCATGGGGTCCCGGCTCAATTCTAAGCTACCCAGATATGGGTCGCAGTCCAGTGATCCTCAGGTGGAACTAATAGATGCATTAGCAGTGCCTTGGAGGTTCACCCTATTTTAAATTTTTCCACCGTTACCACTTCTCCCTCGTGTAGTGGCCTGCATCAGTGATACTGATTGCTCCATCGTGGCCAGGAAGGATCTGGTTCGAGGACCTGGTGGGGATGTCCTCATCTCCTCCATAAAGGTTACCTTGTCGCAGGGATCTGCTGCAACAGGGTCCCTTTGTTCATCAAAATCTATATTCTCTGTGGCTGACCACGTGGAGATTGAACGCTTAGTCTTAGCCAAGAGAGGTTTCTTGGAGAGGGTTATTGACACTCTCATTCAGGCTCGTAAGCCTGCTACTCGACGCATCTACAATAAGGTGTGGAGAGCTTACTTGTTCTATCTATCTATCTATCTATTGGGTTCTTGTAAAGCGCGGCTATTCACCCGTAAGGGTCTCAAGGCGCTGAGGGTTGCAGTTCAGTTGAAGAGCCAGGTCTTGAGGTCCTTTCTGAACTTAGTTAGGGCGGTAGCTTGTCTGAGGTGCAGCGGTAGGGTGTTCCAAGTCTTGGCTGCCAGGTGAGAGAAGGATCTGCCTCCCACTGTGGTTTATCTGATGCGGGGGATGACTGCGAGGGCTTGGTCGGCCGATCGAAGTTGTCTGGCAGGGGTGTAGAAGGTAACACGGTGGTTCAAGTATTTGGGACCGATGTTGTGGAGGGCCTTGAATGTGTGGGTGAGAAGCTTGAAGGTTATTCTTTTGTTGATGGGGAGCCAGTGCAGGTCCTGCAGGTGTTTGGTGATGTGGCATTGACAGGGGATGTCGAGGATTAGTCTGGCCGAGGTGTTCTGGATGCACTGTAGTCTCTTTTGGGGCTTGATGGTGGAGCCAGCGTAGAGTGCGTTACCATAGTCCAGTCGGCTGCTGACGGGGGCGTGAGTGACAGTCTTCCTAGTCTCAGTTGGGATCCATTTGAAGATCTTTCACAGCAGGTGAAGTGTGTGGAAGCATGCAGAAGAGACAGCGTTTACTTGCCATGTAGATGTTGAATAGGGTGGGGCTCAGCAAAGAGCCTTGGGGTACACCGCAGTTGATTTCTGTGGGCTTTGAGGTGAAGGGTGGGAGTCTAACTTTCTGGGTTCTGCTGGTGAAGAAGGAGGTGATCCATTCCAGGGCTTTGTCATGTATGCCGGCATCATGTAGTCGGTTGCGGAGGGTGAGGTGGGAGACAGTGTTGAATGCTGCTGAGAGGTCTAAGAGAATGAGGCGGCGGTCTCTCCTCAGTCGAGTAGGGCAAGGATGTCGTCTGTGGCAGCAAGGAGGGCGGTCTTGGTGCTGTGGTTGCTCCTGAAACCAGATTGGGAGGGGTCCAGGGTGTGGTTGGTTTTGATGTAGTCAACAAGTTGCACTTTGATGGATTTCTCGATGACTTTGGCCGCAAAGGGGAGCAGAGAGATTGGGCAGTAGTTCTTCGGATCATTGGGGTCGGCCGTGGGTTTTTTCAGTAGGGGTTTTAATTCTGCATGCTTCCAATCATCCGGGAAGGTGCTGATTTTGATGGAGCAGTTGATGGTGCTGCAGAGCTTGGGGGTGATGGTGTCACCCGCTTTGTTGAAAATGTGATGCAGGCATGGGTCCGAGGGTGCTCCGGAGTGGATCGATCTCATGATTCTGATGGTGTCCTCTGTGGTGAGGGGGCTCCAGATGGTCCATGGGGGGTATGCGGTGGTGTACTTGGGTGAGGTATAGGTGGGAGTTGGTGAGTTCTGGGGCGCGAAGCTGTCATAGATGTCGAGAATCTTGCGGTGAAAGTACATTGCAAGGTTATCGCAGAGGTCCTGGGAGGGCGGGATGTCATTGGTGTCGCTGTTGGGATTGGAGAATTCCTTGATGACTGTGAATAGCTCCTTGCTGTTGTGGACATTGGCATTGATTCTATCTTGGATGGCTGTGTTCTGGTGTGAAGAGCGGGGTTTTTCTGGCATAAGGTCCAGACTGCCAGGATTCTTTCCTGTCTCCAGAAGGGCCTTTCTGCTAGTTCCCTGCGGGGATAGATTTCAACCTTTTCTGTGTTGCTGCATAAGAGACTCGCTGAGCTCCCTGACGTGCAATCCTTCATTAAGGCTCTGATCAGACCTGTGTTTAGAACCAACGTTCCTCCTTTGAGTTTAAATCTTGTTCTTCAGTTTTTGCAACAGGCTCCGTGTAAGCCTATGCATTCGGTTGACATTAAATTGTTGTCCTTGAAGGTTCTTTTTCTATTGGCTATTGCTTAGCTTATAGGTCAGTGGGTCTTAGATCTCCTCAGAGGATTACAGCTCATTCCACTAGAGCAGTGTCTTCCTCTTGGGCCTTTAAGAACGAGGCCGCTGTGGTGCCCTCAGATTAAGTTCCGCATTTTCTTTACCCCTCCTGTTATCATTCAGTGTCCTCTAAAGCTTGGGTATAGTTTTCCCAACAGTAAGGAATGATGCCGTGGACTCTCCTCATATTAAGAAGGAAAACATAAATTATGCTTACCTGATAATTTAATTTCCTTCTGTATGAGGAGAGTCCACGGCCCCCCGCCCGTATACTCCAATCGGCGGACCAAAATTTGTTTTTCTTTTCCTGCACCATTTATACCCTGTTATTTCTCCTACTGTTCCTTGTTCCCTTGGCAGAATTACTGGGATATGAGGGAAGTAGGGGGAGTAT